>NW_022103913.1:3203537-3209058 GCF_000313985.2 Echinops telfairi
TGTGTGTTCAGAGGGAAAAATACTGGGGGTGAGGGGGTGGAAAAGTGATACTGACTTTATGTCCTTAATTTTCCTTGACTCCAGATGAGACACACCTTTTGATTTCTCTCTTGGTCTACCTGAAGTCATCTTTAGAGACTGGGTTTCACAAATGAGCTTTATTTCATTGTTCCGGACACATATTAATAGAATGGCCTCATCCAGAATTACATTAATTTCAAACTGACAGCAGAATCCAGTCACAGCCACTGTCCTCTCAGCACAACAGAAGCCCTGATCAAAGCTGGCCCTGGTCATGCAGGGAAGTATGGGAACAGGCCTCCATTGTCTCATTCAACATCTTCAATAAAACAATCTTCCTGGAAATAGCTATTCCCGTGCCTGGTGAAAGCCAGATCACAGGCCTTCCGTTTGTACTTTCACATTCAGCCCTCAGAAACTCACTCGGCTACGGCACTAATAAGCACCTGGGCAGTATTCTCCATAGGTCAGCTTGGATCCCTGCCCCCAAACAAGGGGGCTTCCAAAGGTTCCTGGAAATACTTCATTATCTTTCAATTCCATCTCTCCAGTTTTCTTTTGAAGCCCTCCATATTGTTAGTGCCATCTGCGGTGAAGGAGGGGTGTTATAAAAATTTAATTCTTTATTCGGAAACTTTCACTTCTCCATTCAGAAAGCCCATATTTGGTCCAACTCAGGCTGGGGAAGGGTTTAGAGATGTTCCTACTGCCCACTCCCCGCAACTAAAACCGCCTCCCGGCCGCTGGGCTGAGCAAATGTTGCTAAGCCTGGTGCTTTCGACAAGCCGGCAAGCTTCTTCCATTGTTCTCCTCAGAGCACTTGCAAAATGTGATAGCTCCATATTTCATTCAACGTATTTAATGAGTTTGGCAAGCACTAATTGTGTGTATGACGGGCACTGGTTCCTTCCGCCAAAGTACCCACAGGTCACTGTGAATGAGGCCTTTGAGGGCTCTGAGCTCCCTGAAACTCAAGCCCCCAGCCCCACCCTGTGCCTCTGTCTTGTTCCAAACTAGTATTTGTTGACTACATGGCACTGAATAGACTCAGCTTTATAAACAGAGCTTTCTGAGCAACAAAGGTATTCCAAAGTCAAAGGAGTAAGCAGGCACGCTATCAACTGAGTAGAATTTTAGAATAAAAATCACTCTGATAACCTGCTCAGCAGTCTATTTCCTGCTGATGGACAGGTTGCCAGGGTGAGACATGTGAAAGGATCTTTCAATGTGTGCTGCCTCAGAATGGATCACAGGCTCTGTGGCAATCTGTTGTGGCACAGGTCTGCTTATACCAGGGCCCGACAGGAGCTTGTTCACACCCGTGCGCGCACATGTGCACACACACCGCTTCTATCTCCGTAGCTGAATGCCATTGTCACGACTACCTCGACCTTCAGTGGGAGCAATACTTGCCTCCATTTCCTAGAATGCAGCTGGGTACAAATCTCTAGGAGCAACAATTCACCTTTATAAATTACAGAGCCAAGGAACAGTGGCGTGGAGAGAAGGCAGCAGCTGCAAACAAGGGAATTTCTGGAGCAGAGCCTGTTCAAACAGCAAGGGGAGAAGAGTGGACGTTTCGCTTAACTTTTCATCTGAGCAGACGCCCAGGAGTACTGTGGGAGCTGCAATGACTCGACTCAATGTCTAATATTGTTTTACATACAAGATCCAAACCTATCGGAACGCTACTTTAGCACCAAGTCTTCAGATAATACTGGGAGAGAAATGAACCCAACTGCTTAAAAAAAAACCTGCACTCGAAACACTCGGCATGCATTTTACTGTGATTGAGAGATAAGAGCTCATTCAAACGCCACATGGAATTAGTTTTTAAGCGGTTATTTTATTCAGAGTTGCGTTTTAGTGACGCAATCGTCATTCCCTGTTAAATCAGTTCCATCTATACTCATCCAACATGAATATTTAATTTGATCATTTCATTTTCAAGTTTTCTTAAAGCCATTACAAATATTCTGCTGTTGAAAATCATCCACAGGTCATAGAATGCATGACCAGAGCTGTCACACAGCAGAATGAACACGAGGGGGCTTCAAAAGTTCATGGAAAAATGCTATTTCTCTTCTCATTCCATTTTCCAGGAGCTGTTCGAAAGCCCCTCGTATACTATAAACTGGTTCCGTGACTAATAATGCTAGCATGTATTATCAACTGTTAAAGGGTCTTTCTCAAAAGAATCTGTGCTTTACTGTGCAATCCTTATATGTGGAGATTCCACATTATAATTACATGTCAGAATTGTGTTAAAATATTTCCCCATGAACATCTATTTCATGTGTTGCCTGAAATAAAATCTTCAGTATTTAACTTGTACATGTTGGCCATTTGAGAACTCATAAATTCTAGTTAAATAAAGCCATGATGGATGAAGCTTGTACCATATTTAAAATTATATATAACTGCCATATATGCTCATGTATAAACTCAAGTTTTCCAGCACATTTTTAATGCTGTTTTTGTGGTAAAATTAGGTGCCTCGGCTGGTATTCAGGTCGGCTTATACTCGAGTATATACAGTACATGGTAACTTATTCTTTGAGCTTCCTAAATTATTAAAATGTAACACTCTGCAGATTGCCTCATACAAAAACGGGTCAGGCCAACAGCAACACCGTTGCCACGGTGGGAAAATCCAGGGACTTTCTCCTAGAAAATAACCAATCCTCAAAATTCTGTATACTAACTCATAATTCATTCTTTTTTCTCTTTTCCATAATTCAGTTTCACATCTCAAAGTAACACTGGGCTGAAGACTTATTTTTATCAGCAGCATGTTATTTCCTTTTTTTGTTTTGTTTTGTTTTTGAAGCATGACCCCCAAAAAAGCAACGTACCCCACAGGCATCCCAAGTAAACCATTACAAATTCACATTTTCATTTGCATTAATTTGAATCGGGGGTAAGAAAGAGGGAAGTCCGTGTGTGCCCTTTTGGTTCACTGGCCCCAAATCCCAAGTACTTTGTCAGAGGCTGAAAAATAAACACACCAGGCAGATAAGCTTCGATCACTTTTCTATCAAAGTTGCTTGTGTCACCATCAAACATTTTTGAGGTTGGTGCGTTGACCCAAACCTTACAAATCACACTTAAAACAAAAGCCCTCCCTTTTTTCAGACCTAAAGGACCAGCTGTGGTGCTTCAACGTTCCCAAGTTCTGAACTCAATGGTAATCAAAACCGAATGCCTTCGAAACCTCAAGGGGTTGCTTCTTCCTTTCTGCACTCGCGGTGCAACAGGAAAGTAGTGTGTGCTCTTTGCCTCTGCTGCCCCACTTGGTTTTTTGCCTTTATAAGTTGAGTATTTGTTCCCACCCCAGGAATGGGCACCTGACAGGCTGTGATTTACATGTGAGAAAACAACACTGGTTCTTGCCAAGGAGTCAGAGCTGCGTGCCCAACCAGCTTAGCTGCCTCCAGGAACCACCTGGGTAAAGAAGGGGTGGGGGGAGCTGGGAGCAGGTTCTGGCTGGAGTCACAAAGGACATGTAGCACAGGTACATTCAAAGGAATGGAGGCAAATATAAAAAGAACATTATTTATTATCTTTATTAACACTCACATGTAACCTTTGCTTTTTACACAAAAGTCTAAATGAATGCCTCCTTGGTTGATCATGCCCACTGGGGGTCTTTTTGCTCCCGAACCACTTCCCTTTTCTCTACCCCACCCCCAACACCCAAATTATTCTTTTACATGTTCACAGATACCACGAAGTTTGTAAACAACGATTGGGGCTACTGAACTTGATATCATCAACATCCCACTTCCGAAGGGAAGGCAAGTGGTGGAGGCAGGGGACGGGAGAACCACCAGGAGAGGGGAGGAGGGGCAGCTGGTCAGAACTTTCAAGTCTTGCCTTTTCTGAGATGTGTGTGTTGTGGCTGTTTCTTGAAATCCAATGACTCAAAACACTGACAGCAAATACCTGTGGGGTTATTTATATTATATATCTGTAATGGAATATGTGGGCTTCCTCAGTTTGCTTAAACACACCACAATCCTGTCGGTGTCTGCACAAGCAGTCGGAGCACCCCAGAAGCCCCCTCACAGCCGGGGATTCCTGAGCAGGCTCCTGCTGAGGTCTTTGACCTCTTCGGGGCTGTTGACCTGCTCATAGCCCAGAACCGCCATAGGTTGAGAGCAAAACTCCTCCACCTGTTTGATCTGCTGGAAGGTGAGGGCGGTCCTCCAGGCATTGGCAGCCTGCGTGGCGTTGCGGGCTGACACCACGAAGGGCTTAGAGGAAGAGCCCGAGCCACTGGTCATGTTCAGCGCAAACTGCTCCATCTCGGCACTCACCAGCAGCCCCACGAAGTCATATACCCTCCTCAGGGTCTTGACAGGGTCTCCCACCAGGTCCTCGTACCGTACCACGAGGTAGTGGCCCTGCAGCCAGTCAGGGGGCTGCAGGGCCGTCTGTAGCGTCTTGGCCATGCTGTTACAGATGACCTCCATGGCGCCGAGTGCATGGTAGTCCGCTGGACCGCCCATGCCTTCCTTTTTGGCTCCCAGCTTGTGGCCGGCAGCCTCCAGGAAGGGCATGCGGTGGGCACGCGGGTCCCGGCTCCGCACCACTTGCAAGCTTTCCCGGATGAGGCCGTGGCGTGAGCGGATGCGCGAGCTGGCCACGGCGCGGGGATCTCGCACCAGGTGGATGACCTTGAGGTCCAGGGCCGGGTCTCGCAGCAGGGGCGCCAATACAGCTACATCAAAGACCCGCACACCCTTGATGACCAGCGTGCGGTATTTGCGGCACTCCTCTTCGAAGCGGGCCAGGCGCTGCGGTGGGCACTTCTTGCAAACCCGGTCGTCCACGAGCCCCACCACTTCCTTGCGGTAGGCGGGGCAGAGCGGTGAGGAGCACACCACCTTGTTGGTGGCCGCGCCAAAGATGCCCAACGTGGTCAGGTTGCGCCCCCCGCTGCCCGCGGGGCTGTACAACTGGAAAACAGAGAGGTCGCAGCGGTAGAGAGCGCTCAGCATGTCCCGCGCCGCCCCCTGCAGGGAAACGGCGTCCCCCGGGTACAGCTTTTGCCACACGTGCCACACTGGCTCGTAAAGGAAGAACACCTCGGGATTCTGGTTGAAAAGTTCGCCGAAGAAGGACGAGCCCGAGCGCCACGTGGTGAACACATAGACCAACTGACGCTTTCCCCCGGCGCCCCGGCTGCCATTGCCCAGGGGGGCGGCGGCCACGGCCGCCCCGGCCGCCCCGGCGTTGGCGGGCTGGCGGTTCGGGGTGTGCAGGTCCAAGCGGGTGTGTGCACGGGGCGGCGCTGCCGGAGGGGGTCCCGGACGCCCCCAGCCACCCCCCGCCGCGGCGCCCAGCGGCGCGTCGGGGCTGCACTGCTGCAGCGGCTCCTTGTGCCACTTGTAGTCCAGCAGGTTGAGCATGGTGAGCACCAGCAGCAGCGCATAGCCCGCGCACAGCACCAGCGCCTTCCTGCGGAACACCTTCATCCCGAGCGGGGACGCGGGCC
>NW_022103913.1:3210518-3233646 GCF_000313985.2 Echinops telfairi
CTCGGTTCGGCCCCGGTGTAGCTCCCTGTGCACACGGTGTGCGCGACGCGGCCCCGGAGCTCGGGGCGCTCCGGCGACTGGAGCGCCGAGACATTGGGATTCTGCGTGCCGCTGCGGAACTCGGCCCCCCGCTTTTGCTCTTAGAGTTAGTGACAAAGTTTGGGCAGAAACCCCCTGGCTGCCTCCCGCCGAGCTCTCTACAAGCCCGGGGACACCTCCGCACTCCGGAGCGCTCCAAGGGCGCCGAGCGTAAACTCCCCATTCGGCCTCGCCAGCCCCATGTGGCCTGTGACTTTTCCTTCACAGAGGAAATAATAAATCATTCTGACCATGCAGTCAAAGAAGATACGTCGGTTTTCCCTGGGTGTGTGCCACGGGATGTCTCCGCTGTACTAGATCTGTGGGCAGGGCAGTTCCGTTTTTATTAGGCCCCAAGCGACGTTCCCCCATCACATTGCTATTGACGTCCTCAGAAATTGGGGTGATGCTAGGGGTGGGCGGGGGGGTGGGGTGGGGAGGAGTGGATTCTTGTATCAAATTTGATTAAATACTCAACCTGCTTTAGGGTTTTACAGATGAGGTCAAACGATTGACTCCCAAAGAAAACACCATTTTTGGAATTTTATTTTGTCTTGGATTCCTTTGTGTGTATGTGTGTGTGATTTTTAAAAAAATTTAATCCTTTTATCGACATAATTCAATTTTAATCATTTTATTGACATATAACTCACATTTCATACAACTCAATGGCTTATATATTAAAAAGTTGTGCAATCGTCACATTTTAAAACATTGTCTTCATCCTAGTACTCAGTAGTTCCCCACTTTCCCCTAATCTCCCTTAAGAAACTATTGATCTAGTTGCTGGCACTATAGATTGACCTACCCTGGATTTCATATAAAGAAAATAATGCCAATTTTTTAAAAAGCTCATTCCAAAAGAAAGCAGAAAATAAATATAAATAGAACAAATTTAAAACAGGTCAAAAGGGAAAACAAAGGATACAGTGTTAAATTTTAACCTAACTGTATCTGCAAGGCTATTCATATCCTTTGTCACTGGTCGGGATTCGCTGAGGCTTAATCTATGTGGGGGCTCTCTAAATGGATTTTGGAATTTCATTGTCATTCATTTTTTTAAAAAGCCCTCCCTGCCATCACGTGATCAAGAGGATTCCAACTCATAGTGATCCCTGTGGGTTCTGGAGTCTATAATGTATCAAGGAGGTTGAAAGCCTTGTCTTTGTTCTGGAGCAGCTTGAACAGCTTGCTTACCTTGTAATTAACAGCCCAACACATAATTGGCAAACCAGGTGCTCAGGATTGTGGCTCCTAAAATGTAGACTCTAATACAATTCCTTCCTCCAATCTTGGATTTTATTATTTACAATCCTTGGCTCACACAGGCTGATGTACTTCTGCATATGATTTAGTTAACACCTTACTTAGAGGACTGTTTATTTTAAGACAAACTTTGAAGACCTCAGGTACTATTCTTTCTGGTAGCTGGCCACCCACTGTTTTCTTCCGGCTTGAGTTCCTTTAATCACTACACTTTTTTTTTTTAAGATAAAGAGGGAAAGGTTTTTATTCTATTAAGTGATCAAAGAACACAAATCCATAGCTCAGCTTCATCTGTAAAATGGTGCAATTAAAATAGCCTCAGATATTGAACAATGAATGGGCGATAGAGTGCCTGTGTAGGTGATAAAGCTTCGAGACAGGCCACGCAGCACAGGAAGCTGAATCCCAAAGGTCCTGAAAAACTCAGGGCTCTGGGGTAAACAGAGAGAGCAGTGCATTCCTTGGGGGGATTAACATCTATGGCAATGAGTTTCACATTGCTGAATGATGGTCATTGGAAACTGTCCAATGCCACCCCCTTCTCCACTAGGGGACATACCACAGTTACTGTAAGTTTGTCTTTGTACTATTTTGGGTCTCTTTTGCACCCAGAGAATCCTTCTAACTTTAAAATATTGTGTTTCTGCCATTATTTTTCAGTGAATCTTACAGAAACTTCTCAGAGAACAAGACAACTTGAAAAGTGACTTAACTAGGATGGATTTCGTTTCAGGCAAGATAACTCTTCAAAGAACCTTAGTCCCATTTTCCAGAAAAGAAAAGAATTCATAACATCACTAGTAGAGTTCAGCTAATTTTCTCCCTATGAGGAAATTCAGGACAAAAGAGTTTTTTGGGTTTTTTAATGCACTGTGAAAGGGGTGGATAATTGACCTTGAATCCTATGGGTTTATGCAGCTTTTTGGAATAATACAGCTTTATCTTGGTTACCAGTTAGGACAGAAAAACATTTTGAACTTCAATGTTCCAGCGAGGCGCCCTGGTAGCATAGTGGATTATGTACTGAGCTACTTAACCGTGAGGAACAGCACCAAATGACCAGCGGACCTGTGGGAGAACGATGACGCTTTCCAGTAAGAGTTACCATCTCACCTGACATCTTCTCCCTAGATGACAGCGCTAAAGAGGACTGCCCTGAAGATACTGCTCAGGAGAGTTCTGGTCTGACCCGCCCACAGCGGGGGCAAACCAAGAGAAGAATGCACCAGACCAGTGATGGAAGCAAAGCCTCCAAGCAGCAATGGGGACGTTTCGGATGCACGCCTTACAGACACGAATACTGAAGACGAAAAAGGCATGTGTGTGTGAGGTAAGTGGGTCCCAAGATATGGACCCTGAAAGAAAAGGGGACTGGACTGATGGATTACAACATGTCCTTCTCGCTATTTAACAGAGAGAGATTCATTTACGCTGTGTCAGGATTCCTGTTAGACTTGGAACTATTTGTATGGTCTTTCTTTCTTTCTTTCTTTTTGGTGTCTACACGAAATAGGCAGGATAGGCAATCCCAGGGAGACAGTAGCAAGACCAACCGGTGGGGGAAGGGAGCAGTGAGGCAATAATGATGGGGACAAGGGAATAATAGTAACAGTTCTGAAATTGATGGTAAGGAGGATGTAGCCTTTCTGGTACTGTTTGATCAATTGAATTGTATCTGAGAGGAATATTGAGATTCCCCTGAGGAATACTGAGGAATCTGAGAGGTTACTGAGAGGTGAACAATCGGTAAACATGATAGTGGGGCAGGAGAAAGAAGAAAGAAAAATATATAGCGAGAGATGTATATATGTAAATATATAAACATAGGTAAATTTGTTTATATATGTATATACATACAAATGGAGCAAGGAAGCAGATTGACTTCGGGCCTCTACTTAAATATTGCCTCAGAACAAGAACTGAACATTGTTCTAATAATGTGCCATTGTATGATACTCACCTTCCTGACACGATCGCTGAAGACAAAGTGGGTACATAAGCAAATGTAGTGAAGAAAGCTGATGGTGCCCAGCTATTAAAAGATATAGCATCTGGGCTCTTAAAGGATTGAAGGTAAACAAGCAGCAATTATTAGGGAAGCAACAAAGCCCAGATGGAAGAAGCACTCCAGCCTGTGTGGGTCATGAGGTGTTGATGGGAAAAGGTATCAGAAGTTCAAAAACAAGCAACCAAATCCATGTGAAGGGGTGTGGATGTAATGGAGACCCAAAACTCACCTGTAAGATAATTGGACTGTCCCTCTCAGAAGGGCCACATGGAAGGAATAATAAATCCAGGTTGCAGTGTAATACTGATGAAACACATTACTATCCTCTAGTTCTTTAGTATTCTTTCCCTTTAATATTACAGTTTTTATTTGTTTTACCTTGTTAATCATGTTAGATTTGTATATGTTCATTTGTATAATTAAGATTGTTTGATACATGAAAGCCAAGATATATAACCCTTCAGAAACAGTAATAGGAGTAATGATTCCCTGAGGGTATGGGAAGAGATGGGGGGGCTAGGGAAAGGGAGCTGATGGTATTCATGACTGTATAACCCCCCTCGAGGGGAATGAACAAAAGAATTATATGTGAATGGATATATCAGATGGTGTGTGATATGGCATATATACATATATATGCGTGTGTGTTCCTGTGGGGTAAGGTGGGGGAGGGAGGGGATATAGGCGAACTGATATCAGGAAGTTCAAAAAGAAAGAAAATGTTTTGAAGCTGATTATGGTAGCAGTTGTACAATAATGCTTGATGCGATTGAACTATGGAATGTTATGATATCTGTAAGAGCTCCCAATAAAGTGATTCAAAAAAAAAAAAGGAGTTTCTATCTCAGAAACCCAAGAGGCAATTATCCTCTGTGCTATAAAGTCATTATGAGCTGGAACCGACTTGATGGCAATGAGTTATGTTCAGGTAAAGGAAGTGGAGTTTAATTGGCTTCCTGTCTGGACCCACCCTCCTCACTTCCTCAAATATCAGCCCTTCCTCCACTCTATTCACTTCCCACAAGGAAGAGAGAGAGGAAAAAAAACACTTATATTGGTCCAGTAAATGGTGAAAACATAGGAAGCTGGGAAAGGAAAAAAATCCCTAATCCTAGTACAACCAGTCTCCCCTTACCAATTTGTGTACAACCCATAGTTACAGGCCACCCTCCCCTAGCCTATCATGTTAAATTTTTTTGAGGTACATATAATGGAATTGGTGCTACTTTGTGACATGCAGCAAAATACTATTACTATTATTATTGTTTTATAATGCTAAAGATGTTTCCATGTATCTTGAATGTTTTTTACCCATAGAAAACATTTAGTATCTATGTACTTAGTACCCTATATACTAGGACAAACATTTGACTGATGTTAGATATCTATCTACCCACCACACCTAACTATACCAACTTAAGTAAAAGGCAGACTTAGGAATAGAAATATGTTCATAATCCTCATTATATATACTTACATATACATGCATATCACTGCAGTGAGTCGATTCCAATTCACAGTGAGACTACAGGGAAGGGTAGAACTGCTCCTGTGAGTTTCTGAGACTGTAACTGTGTGTTGGTTCGGGTAGACTAGAGAAACAAATCCAGAAGCACTCATGTGTAAGAGAGAGCTTTATATCAAAGAGCAATTGTACAGTAAGAAAACATCCCAGCCCAGTCCAGATCAAGTCCATAAGTCCGATATTACCCCAAATGCCAATACTAGTCCATACATTCCTCTTTAGACTTACACAGCCATACAATGATGCTGAATGAAGGAAGATCACAGGCTAGCGGGTAGAAAGTCCGGATACAGTGGTAGGGGAAACATTTCACTGCTTGCATGGGTCTCCACATGGCTCCTCCAGTTCCAGGATTCTGGTTGCATCAGTGTAGCTCCATGTGGCTTGCCAGCAGGAAGATGAAGCAGAGAGAACCTCCACCTCCAGGGAGGAATACAGGAGTTCCCAGAATCCACAGAAGGCCATGTCCACACAGAGACCTCTTTGGCTATGGCCTGATTGACAGGCTAGACTCCACCCCTTCACAAGTTGACAAGAGATTATGTAAGTGCCACAAACTTTTTACAGCCTCATCTTTCTCCTGAAGAGTGGCTAGTGGTTTCACATTGTTGAGCTTGTGATTTACAGCACAATGCTTAACCCACTGAACCACAAGGCTCCTATATAGTGTGATCTATGCTTGTGGTAGTGTGTTTATATGTAACGCTTACTTCTCCATCTGCATGTATGTGTGTGTGTTTGTGTATGAAATGGTGAAATGGAATTGACATATACACATGCCACAAAGATCCCACTGACAGTGACATCTGAACAATTCCTGATTATGCAAAACAAATGTCTAGTCACGAGTATTTGCACATTGTTCCTCTGAGGAATTATATGATTTGTATTTTTAAAAGAAAACTAGTTTTCATTAGGATTGTTCCCCAACAAGGGGGCCTAGTAGCTGTCTAATAATGGAGGAGTGACATGAGGTTGAGGTTATATGAGTATGAGGTAGACTTGGACTACAGTACAGCAAGCAAACAAAAAAAAACCCCACAACCATCAAGTCAATTCCGAAGTGGAGCAGCCCTATGGGAAAGCGAGAACTGCTCCTTAGGGTTTCCAAGCCTATAAATCTTTATTGTAGCAGAAAGTCTCATCTTTCTCCCACAGATCAGTGGGTTTGAACCACTGGCCTTTTGGTTAGCAGCCCAATTCTTACCCACCAGGTCTCCTTGGGTTTACAGTAGAGAGATGTAAGTGTATGTAAGTCTATATGTGTGGGAATGGGGACTGTCAAGAGCCTAGAAATCCAGTATAGTCAAAGCAACCAAAGAGGTGTTATAGACTGAATGAAAACCAAACCAAACCAAATAAAACTCTCAGATATCCAGTCAATGTTGATTCACAGTGACCCTATAGGACAGAATGGAACTGCCACTAAGAATTTCCAAGATTGAAACTCTTTACAAGAGCAGAAGACCCCATCTTTCAAACTACTGGCCTTGAAGATCACGGCCCAAAGAGTAACCACTATACCACCAGGGCCCCCCAAGATATGTTGCCAACTTGGTTAAACCATGGTTCTCAATATTGTATAAGTATCCTCTATTTTGTGCTCTAATGTGTTGTAAAGTCTAACCTCTATGATGTTAAAGAACCAGGAGGTAATCAATGTGACTAGAATAATTGGAGTCCATCTCTTTTGAATTTTAAAAGGGATTAAACCAGAGGGCATAGAGAAGGGACCTCAGTACTGACAAGACAGACGAATGAAAAGTGAAGCACATCCTTTTCAGGGTCCCTGGGCTGAGAAGCTACTGGCCTCAAGGGAAGATCAAGACAGGTGGAGATATCTCAGAACTGCTGAGCCCACAGACACTGAGAGAAGACAAGGACTTCCTTCCTAAACTGTGAGCCAACAAAGAAGCCTGCTCCTAGAGCCAGTGCCCTCTATTAGGGCTTCTAGTTTCCTGAACTGTGAGAGAATAACTTCCTGTTTGTTAAAGCCACCCACTTGTAAGATTTCTGTCACACCAGCACTAGAGAGCTAAGACAGATGGATTTGGGTTCTTGTAACTGCATGTAAAAAGCAAGCATACTGATCTGAGAACGTGTGCCATCCCCTAGATCACCGGCCTGCTGTGGTGAATGAACCATGGAGTTGTGACTTGCATTGCCTCGTGTTCTCAAAGATAACTAAACAAGGAAGATACCCATTCATTTTCCTAGTAGGCCAGGTCAAGTTGGCCTGAGACTGTGGCCATTTGGACTCTGGTCATGGAATCTGTGTTCCCTAACACTGGCCCAAAGGATTGGCCTGTTTGGGGAGGAGGGGTCAGTAGGCATCGACAGAAATTTTGTAATCAGTCACTGGTGAACAAAGGCCAAAGAAAAAGAGGCAAGGTCGAGATTGCACAGAGATGGTTTGGTGGGCACTCTAGAAAGAGCCACGATGTCTAGGAGGCAAGACCACACAGATGTTACACAGGTTTGTACCCTCTTGGATCCTCTAGTCATTGGTCAGTTTCTGTCAGTCTTGTTTTAGAAATTTCTAGAGCTTGTGTTCATTGGCTGCCTTCAGACAACAAAGATCTATAACCCATCTGGGAAGCTAGTGGCTCTCAATGTGTGGTTTCCAAACCAGCTACACTAGCATTGCAAGGTACTTTTTAGAAATGTGAACTCTTGGGTCCCACCAGGCTAATGGAACCAGAAATTCAGAGGTGGGGGTGGCAAGCCAGGGGGGCACAGAAGTCGGTTTTTCCACAGCCACGTGATTTTGATACAAGTTCAGATTTGAGACCATTCTTGTCTAGCTAGACCAAGCAAATCCATAGGGGCCACCTCAGAGTTGGCTTCCAGAAGGGCATCAACCTTCTGACGTCTTTAAGGGGCTTCAGACAGAACCTACAGCGAGAAAAGATCTCTGTGAGTGGAGACTCTAGAGCCTGACTTCTTTCTTTGCTCCTAAAGAGGTCCAGACTGGCATGGATTTCTTCTTTCTGCTTCAGCCTACAGGAAATTTGAGGGCCACTACAGGTCTCATAGGTTAACTTGCTTTCTCTCATCTCTCATCTCAAGCATGAGCATAATCTACTGGGCTAATCAAATGGCATGCAGACCCGATTTCTGTGGTGCCCTAGTGGATCTGAGCAATAGTTTATAATAAGCCCTCCCCACGCAGAGGGATAAAGCTATGGAAAGATGAAGATCCTAAAAGACTTAATAATGTGACCTCTACTTTGGAGAAGGTAAAAGCCACTGGGTAAGCTAATAGCTTTATAATCATATTTTAGACTCCTAGAAGTTACACATATCTAAGGTAAATATCTTTCTCAGGAAAAAGTCCTCTTGGGATGCACAGAATATGAGAATATTAGAATTGGAAAGGGCACCAAGAGATGGTAATGAAGTTGTTTCTCATCTAGGAATAATATTGAAAAATGCTACCACAATTGTTTAAACTCTCCTAGGAGTTAGGTATTTGTGCTGCAGCCCAACAGAATCAGTTATGCTCTGTTTAGAACAGGAATTCTAGAGCGCTTGTTGGCAAAGTAGATGAATAAAGGTTTACACTTCACCCCTCTTCTTCTTAGGCCAGGAAAAATGAGTGCTATTTTTGAACTTTGTGGTAGTCACATAATCTGTCGTCAATTTGAGACTTATGAATGAAGGGGTGGGGTTAAGCCTGTCAATCAGGTTGCAGCTTGATGACCTCATTTGGAGGGGCTAAGGAGATAAATAGTTCATTGGAGGTGAGGCACAGGCTCACTCCTTGCAAAACATCCCTGTTGAGAAGACACATGGAGTTACACTAGAACCCAGGAGCTGAAGCAGCCATGTGGATACCCCAGCCAATGCTGAGTTGCCACTGGATCCACAAGACTTTCCACCCACTAGCCTGTGATCTTCCTGCATTCAGCGTCATTTCATGTGTTTCGTGAGTCTGAATAGGACTTTATAATTGGTATCGGACATATGGGCTAATATTGGACTTATGGACTTGATCTGGACTGGGCTGAGATGTTTTCTTAATATTCAATTCCTCTTGTATATGAAGCTCCTTCCTATACACATATGAGTGTCTATGAATTTGTTTCTCTAGTCATCCCGGACTAACACACACTTGTAGTGGCTGAAGCTCAGGGATCTGAGCACATTTTAAACCATGCAAAGGATGCATCTGTCTCTGATTGAGTGGCAGCCTATTGTACTCTCTTCCTGGGGTTTCTGTGACAAAGCATCACAAACTGGGTGGCTTAAAACAACAGAAATTTATTATCTCACACTTGAAGCGGCTCAAAATTCAAAATGGGCCATGTTAGCTGAGGTGACTCTGAGGGAGATACGTTCTTGCTTCTTTCAGCATCTGGTGATTTCTGTTTATCTCTGGTGTTTCCTGGCCTGTAGGTGCATCATTCCAATCTCTGCTCTGCCTTCCTCCATGTTGGCCATTTCTTCCATGTTTCTCTGTATTTCTTCTCTTTTTGTAAGGACAGCTCTCAGACTTGGTTAAGGCCCACCCTACTCCAGGATGGCTCATATTAACATCTTCACAGATCCTATTTCCAGACAGTCATGTTCACAGGTATAAGGGTTTTTGAACTTCAAACTTGTCTTTCTGGGGGATGCAATTCAACTCAAAGCACCTTTCAGTGGAATGCTTCATTTTTGCCTTGGGTAAGAGGCACAGCATACTGAAGGCAAGAGGTCAGTGCCTAACAGCCCCTGTAGCTCTCCAAGCTCTCCAAGCTGCCCTGAAGAAAAAAAAAAGATGGGTTGGGGACATCATAACTGTTGAAAAAGGCTCAGTGGAATTATCTTTCCAATTTATTGACACTGGCAGGTGCGTGCTGACTCGACCTGAGCAGTTTGTTCTGGTCTAACATCTGGGAGCCTCTGGGAGTCGTGTTTCTGCTGTGGGTGGTGTTGGCCCAGGGGCGGCCTTTTGTTAGCCTTCTCCCACACGTTCATGGGAAGCTGATGGGTGAATGTGCGAATGCAAGTGTGTAATATTGTCTACAGTTTGTGGAGATCACTCTACCCTGAAGATTAAAAAGAAAAGCATAATACAGTCACATTCCAGGCCTTCAATGCCCTTTGTCCTCTGTCCCCTTTAAGTGACCTTTTCTTGTAAGAACAGGCCGTTGACATGCAGGGTGCCTTGCATTTGCTTCTTTTCTATCCTCTGTGGCTCATTGTCTGTGACATGATTTGCACATCCCTGGCCGCTACCTCTGATGCTATGATTGGAGGTTACAGCTGCTGAGAAGAAAACAGCTCACACGGAGGAATTCTTTTGAGACCAGGGTCCTCTATCTCACTAGCTTAAAAAAGACACAAGACAAGGAGACACATAGAAGCTGTGACACACAAGTGGAATTATGGCTAAGTGGAATTCTTTTCAAAGCTTTAGATGGCATTGCTGAGTCTGTGGGGGTGGGGGTGGGGGGAATCTCTCCGAGGTGGCTCTCTAAATTGTGAAATGCAGTCAGGTAGATGTGCAGAAGCCCTGTGTGGCTGGAGCCCTGCATACAGCCTATGATAACTGGGGCACAGATAGAGAGTGACAGACATTTCCTCATGGGGCTCTTGGGGTTTGCTTTTTCAGGGGTCAGGGTTGTTTTTTGCTTTCTCCTCTGACTTTGAAATTTTAAATGAACTGGTTCTAAACATAGACACATATTGAACCATTTCCACACACACACACACACAAAAACTCTTGTGTTTTTCCAAGTTATTCTTTTTATGAATCCAGTGAGAACAGTGGCTGTCCAGCTGATTCCTGAGGGAAGCCCCTGTGCTTCCGGGTAGAGCTTTGTTCTAGAAGGCTTTTAAAGCTGTGATCTTTCTGAACAAAATCCCCAGGATTTTCTGCTGAGGTGTCTTTGATGGATTCAACCTTTGCCAACCTTTCCACTTGAAGCTTCATATCCTAGATGGGAAACTGAGGCATACCTGAGGTTTGGCATATTCTCTCAGCACTGTGTCCTCGCACACACTCCTAATTGGACATTGTACGACTCAGGGTTCCTAACTGCACAGAACAGAAGGTTATCTCCTGGTTATCGAGGAGAAAAGGAGTAACTGGGTACCTTCCAGAAACACCAGGAAGGTAAAACAGGCTCAGAAAAGAAATGAAGCATTAGTTTCCTAGGGTTTTCTAGAGAAACAAAACCAGTGACACTCATATATGTGTAGAAAAGAACTTTATGTCAAGAAAGCAGCCCAGCCCAGCCCACCTCAAGTCCATGGGTCAGATGCTAGCTGGAGGCTCTCAGACTCACACAGCTGACAGTGGACGAAGCAGGAAGCTAGGAAATTACAGAGTCTGTGGGTGCGATTCAATGTGAATTCAAGGTCGGTAGGAATGCATCAGGGTGCCAATAGCTCCCTGGGCCACCCCTGGACCCAAATCTCAAAGCAAGCAGGAAGGTGAAGAGCTCAGTTCTTCTTAGTGTCTCTCTTATGAAAAGGCCACACCCACAAGGAGGCATCGCCAGGCTGCCACCTGAATGACAGATTCAACTTCGACCCTATTCCACACAAAGCCATCGAGTTGGCATAAAATCTAACCATCACAGGTTGCTATCGCAAAATATCTCAAAGTAGGTGACTTTAAAGAAGATAAACGTGTCTCCGTTCTGGAGGATATGTACATATAGGGTAACTACGTCCTGTCTGTCGGCTCCATGGGGAGAGCCTTCCTTGCCGCTGTTGGCTTCGGAAGCCCCAGGCGTTTCTGGCTGTTTCTGGGCTTGTAGATAATTTTCAGCTGGTGTCTTCCCCGCTGTGTGTGACTCTGCGTCTATTATTGGCCCCCTTTTGGTCTCTCCGGTGGGAGGTGGACTCTCCTCTTATAAGAGGTTCCCAACATCATTCATGCCATTTGTCCCATAAATCCACACCGAATGTGTCTTGGAGATGTTCTTAGTTCATCTGCCATGATAAAGCCGAACTATTATGTTATTCTGGTCGGAGGCCCTGGGTGGTACAAATGGTTAAGCTTTCAATGGACTCATCAAAAAGGTGGTGGTTCAAACCGAAGCAGAAGATCTCAAAAGGGAGGCTCAGTGATCTGCTCCTGAGACACCACAGCAATGACAATCTTCGGGAGCGGCTCTCCTCAGAAACGCAGGAGAGGACAGCAAGTACTCTGTTTAGGGGCACTTTCTGGTCTGAGTTTGATAGGGATTACATGTGTGATTTTGAAGACCAGCAGCCTTGGGTTTACAATCTGACTCACTGTATCACTGTAGGGTGCCAGAAGAAGCCATTCCACAGGAAGACATGAGAGGGGATGATAAACATTTACTAGAAGGCTGATAGCATTTTGAACCACTGTACTGCAAGCTAATTGATATGCAATAAATTTCACATTCTGAGAGTGCGTACTTTGATAAGCTTAATATAGTTGTTGTTAGGTGTCATTGAGTCTGCTCCGGCCCATAACGACCCCATGCACAATGGAACGAAACATTGCACAGTCTTGTGTCACCCTTACAATTGTCTGTTGGTGTGTCACACTGTAGTGGCTTTGTGTTGCTGTGATGCTGGAAGCTGTGTCATTGGTATTCAAATGCCAGCAGGGTCACTCAGCGTAAACAGGTTTCAGTGGAGCTTCAAGACGAAGAACAGACCATGAAGAAGAACTCGGCTTCCTACTTCTGAAGAAGAAGCTGCTGAAACCCTTATGCATAGCTTCAAAGCCAGATACTGAAAGTCCAACCAAAGGAAGTAGAATGTTGTTGGACATACTGCCAGAGGATGTGCCTGAGCCGGATGGCGTGTACCATGGTGACATGAGTCCAGTACAGCTTGTGGAAGTAGAACCTTTGGGATTTTCATTTGCTTATGGGACATGACTCAAGGTAAGGAGAAGCAGCTGTAAAAATCTGCTAGTGATTAGAACTTGGAATGTGCAATCTAGGAATTTAGGAAAATTTGAAGTGGTCAAAAATGAGATAGAGCACATGAAGATAGCTAGTCTAGGCACCAGTGAGCTGAAATGGACTGGTATTGGCCATTTTGAATCAGAAAATCATATGTCTATTATGTCAGGAATAACCCAGTCAAGAGAAATGGCATGGCAGTCATTGTCAGAAAGGCTTGTACTAAAGCCTTCACGAAGCACCGTGCTCTCTGTGATAAGATTACATCAATCTGCCTTCAAGTAAATCCAATTACTACAACTATTATTCAGATTTGTGCACCAACCACAAAACCTAGTGAGGAATAAACTGAAAACTTCTACCAACAACTTCAGTCTCAAATAGATCAAACATGCAATCAAGATGCATTGATAGTTATTGGTGATTGGAATACAAAAGTTGGAAACCAAGAGGAAATAAGAGTAATTAGAAAATATGGACTTGGTGATAGAAACGAAGCTGAAGAGTGTATGACAGAATTTTGCAAAACTGACTTGTTCATAGCAAATACCTTTTTCAACAGTACAAACAGTGACTATACACCTGGACTTCTCCAAATGGAATACACAGAAATCAAATTGCCTCCATCTGTGGGAAGAGCCTGTGGAGAAGCTCAATATCAGCAGCTAAAACTAGGCCAGGGACTGACCATGGAACAGCCCATCAATTGCTCATATGTAAGTTTAAGTTAAAGGTAAGGAAATTCAAGCAAGTCCATGAGAGTCAAACTACAACCTCAAGTCTATCTCACCTGAATTTCAAGAACATCTCAGGAACAGATTTGATGCACTGAAAACTGATGACAGGAGACCTAATGAGGACATCAAAACTATTATTCATGAAGTAGCAAAAGGCCACTACAAAGACAGGAAAGAAAGAAAAGATCAAAGTGGATGTCAGAAGGGACTCAGACTTGCTCTCATTGAGTAGCTACAGCAAATGAAAGAAAGGTGAAGTCAAAGCGCTGAACAGAAAAATTGCAAAGGGAAGTTCAAGAAGACAAAGCCAAATATTGACATAAATATCCATCTATATAATCAACCCACAATCAAGATAATTAACTTACTCATCACCCCCGAATGCATCCTTGTGGCTGCTGTGACCCTTCCCTCCTTTGCCTGCCTATGTCCCCCAACTCCATCTCCAGGCAAACCTTGATCTACTTGCTGTTGCTACAGAAAGTATGAATTGTGCTGATAATTTGAAAATCAACAGAAAGCCTCAGGATACCTTGATTTCCCATTTTTCTTCTTACCAGGATACCAGAGATGAGTGAGAAATAACCAAGCATTTGAAGAAAAAAGAATCTCATTTGTTATATTTTTATTCTTCAGAAAAGATAAGGTTTTAGAATTTCAGATTGTCCTTGAAATCCAGACTTTTCTGCAGCCATTGAAGCTAGATGAACTCTTGAAGTGATTGCCCTATGACACTCCTTTAGCTAAAATCCTTCAACCAAAACTGTCCCCTGTAGTCTTCTTTGAACCCAAACTAGTTTACTCTACTAAGTAAAGTATGAGTGCCTTGAGCATCGTGCTCTTTTAAGGACCTGACCAGTCAAGCCCTAGAGGAGAACCTGTGGGGCAGTGGATTGCTCGGTGGGGCTGGAGCAGTCGGAGAAGAATGGATGAGAATAGTTAGACAATTGAAAGATATAATCAGCATCGATGAGTTGAACATGTTACAGTTTTTGAAATAACGCCAAAATAACTAAATAGGTAGGAAAATAGTCACTGATGGGGGCGGGGGGGGGCAATGTTCTATAGTCACAACCTCAGAAACTAAAAAACAGGTTCTTATCTAAACTGTTGTTTGGATTGTTAGTGTTCCTGTAACTGTAATAAACACATTCGACACAGAGCACATTGACCTTCGAGACTTTCACAACACTTGCTTTAAAGTGAGCAATCCATTCTTCCTACCATGCCTGTTAAAGTATATTGAACGTTCACCACAACCTGCCATGCAGGAGACCTGAAGAGGCCCAAACTTGAAGTGTCCATCAACGAGGTGAAGTGGGTCAGTTCCTCCGTGAGAGTGCTGCGTTTAGCTGGTACATGTCATGGAGGAGCAGAGCTGTTTAAGCTGCCAGCTCATGGAGAAGTCAGGCAAGGGCCTCCCCACTGGATGTCTGGTTAGATAATCTCATCAAGATATTTCACAGGCTTGCCAAATGTTGGAAACCCTGTTTTCTCACTGGTAGAATCCTTGCTTTCCGTTAAGGAGATTGAGTTCAGCTTCTGGCAAATGCACATCAAGCATGCCACCGCCTGTCTGTCATTGAAGTCTGTCGTGTGGCTGTGATGCTGAATGTGTTGCAGCCGAGCTTCTAGACTAAGACAGAGAAGAAGAAATGCCTGGTAAGCTACTTTAGGAAAATCACCAGCCAGTGGAAACCCTATGGATCCCACGGCCAGCTCTCTGATGGATCAGGGGGAGTGCAGGACTGCTCAGTTCTATTATACATGAGGTCATTGTGATGGGGGTGGGGGAGGCTTGCCAGGTGACAACAGTACCAACTCCAATGTAACCTTTGCTTCGTGGACTCTCCCTGCTGCCTGTGCCCACCACATCCTGGTTCCATTTTCTCTTTCCCACTTCCCGCTCAGATTCTGCGCAGACCTGGGAAGCCAGCAGGCAGTGGCCTCTGTCAGCACATTCTGTGACAAAGGAAAGGAGTGGTTCTGCCCCTGGAGTCAGAAAATACCACACACACACACACACAGAAAAGAAGCCAAACCTGTTGTTTTCCTGTCGATTCTGACTAGTGGGAATTCCTTGGGTGTCAGGGTAGAATTGTGTTTGTTCCACGGGATTTTCAAAGGCTGTGCTCTTACAGAAGTAGGTGGCCAGGAACTTCTTCTGGATCACTTTTGGCTAGATTTGAACCACCAACTTTTCAATTTCTAGTGAAAGGTTGCATTGTTGAGGGCCCTTTTCTGAAAAGACCCACTAATACCCATTGCTGTCAAGTTGATTCTGACCTGTGGAGCCATATAGGACAGCGTGGAACTGCTTCAGAGCATTTCTGAGACTACAGATTTTTACAAGGGCAGACAGCCTCATTTTTCTCCATCATGGTAGCTGATGGATTGGAAGTACCAACTTCATGGCTAACAAGCTACAGTTTAACCCACTGTGCCACCAGTACTCCTTTCCGAAAACTGGTCAAATGCAAAACAAGGAAAACTATGAAAGCTTCCAAGTCAAGAATACAAAATCCAGGGAACTATGTACAGAGTAACTAGGCACCTAGAAAGAATCACTTTTTGCTAGATTTAGACTAATTGTACGATCCAATCATAAGTAAAGGCTCCAATTAGTTCAACAATATGTTTTCTTATGGAAATGATGTAGGCCTACATTGGGCACCTTGATGATCAATGCTGTGGGAAAAATTGATTACAGTGATCTCAAGGTTGTGTGCTAAGGTTGTGAACTGGCATAACTTGTGTGTTGAAAATGTCAGTCCTGAGCACTCAGAAGAAACAACTGATTCTCTCCCCTTACCCAACAACTCATTCACATTCACTCTGTCGAGCTGTGTTTGTTCCATTTGTTAGATAAAAATCTAGGGAAGTAGTTCTTGCTAGGTACCATTGAGCCATTTCTGACTCAATAATCCATTTGCCTGCTCCTGCACCATCCTCATAATAAGTTCCATGTCACAGCCATTGAAGGTCTTCCTCATTCTTGCTAATCCTCTACTTTACCAAGCATGATGTCCTTGTCCAGGTAGAACTAAGAATTTCTTTAGTATCCCCAGATAATAAAAAGTTCTTCAGTCATCTTCAAAACACCAAACCCAAACTCACTGCCATTGAGTTGGTTTTAACCCATAGAAACCAGAGAGGACAGAGAATTGGCCCTTTGATTTTCCAAGGCTGTAATCTTTGGGGGCTGACAGCCTCATCTTTCTCCTGTGGCATGGCTAGTGGTTAGCGCCCCAATGTGTAGCTCACTGCACCACCAGTCACAATAATCAGTTTCATATACAAGTCAAAACTCCTATCATTGATAAATATTAAAGCCTCTTCACTCTCAAGAGGGGAAAAGTGAGTCAGAGAAGTACCGTCTTATGCTGGCGTTGGGGCATCAGCCAGAAGGCCAGTGAAAATGAGTCTTCAGGAGACGGAGCGACACCTTGCTACAGCAAGGAGCGCAAACGTACCAACAATTGTGAGGATGGTGCGGGAACAGGCAATGGTTTCTTCCATTATATGGAAGGTTTCCATGAGTCCGAGACCACCAATAGCTAGCAATTAAGAAGAGCAGCAGCATGTGCTGCATGTTCATCATCAACAACAGCATGTCCCAATTGCTGGGTAAAATTTAAGGTAGCTTACAAGGATACAAAAAAACAAGCACAATTTTATTTTTAAAGTACATGTTGCAATACTGGGGATGGTTCATCATATCCAACCTCTTCTGGCTTCCCTATTGCCACAAGGTAGGGATCAGACAACCCTCCACATTCCATCCTCCTTTACCCAATCTGCCACAAACGTTTTCTCCCACACCACTCTACATCTATGCTATGCTGGGTTCAATAACTTGTTGCAATGGTCACAAAGAACTCACAGATAATACTCATGGGTAAGGAGGTTTAATGGGGAAGTTGATAGTTTACCACAAGTCAAGATCAACAAGGAGTAAAGATATACTTATTGGTCACCTCAACCAGCAGCCAAGGGTCTCTCCGGTTCTCAACTCCCTTGGCCTTTGCCTCCAGGGGCCAGGGAGCCAGGCTGCCTGTCGTTCTGTCTCACAGATAATCTCAGTTCAGATGAGGAGAAAGTACCCCAAAGTTTCAGTGCTGTTAATCTGAGTCTCCATGCCATAGGCTCTAGTATATCTGGTCTTGGGGGGCCATTACCACTTCAGACTGAGATCTTAAACGTGCTCTTCCAAGGTCCTGGGGTTTCTCTCTCTGCTGCTGCTTCAAAGATGGTTCATCCTTATAGCCAGTGGGGTGGTAATGAAAACTGACCCATCCCTTCTACTAGTGCCACACACGCCCTATTTGCACTATTTGCATAGTCCCACCCAGTCATTTGGTGAGAGTTACAGTAAAAAAAAAAGAATTAAAAAAAGCAAAATTAAGAAATTTCACAGGTGTGGCACATTTTAATTACTTAGTATGACTCTTCTATCCATAATCTTTGTTTCCAGTAGATAACTAGGTGGTCTTGTCGTTAGGGTCCATTGAGTAGATTCCGGCTTCCAGGGACCCTATGCATGATAGAATAAAATACCGCCCAGTTCTGCACCATCCTCACAATTGTTCTGATGTTGGAGCCTATGGTTAGTGCAGCCACTGTGTCCATTAATCTCATTGAGGGTCTCCCTCTTTTGTATTGACCTTCCACATTACCTAGCATGTCTTTCTCCAAGGATTCATCGCTCCTGATAATTTATCCAAAGTACATGAGACAAAATCTCACCATCTTTATTTCTACAGAGCATTCTAGCTGTACTTCTTTTGAGACAGATTTGTTTGTTCTCTGGACAATCCATGGTACTTTCCCTCACCTTTGTCTACACCAGAATGCAAAGGCTTTGATCCTTCTGCATCAAGTCATCTTCATTCAATGTCCAACTTTCACATGCTTTGAGGTGAGTGAAAATACCATTATTGGGTCGGAATCACCTTGCTCCTCAAAGTAATATCATTGGAAGTCTTCTACAGCCGATTTGTCCAATGAAACACTCATTTGATTTCTTGACTCTGACTCCCATGAACAACATAAATCCTTGACAATGTCTTTTATCTATTGATCATGATCTATCACAATGTTATCTAGTGGTCAAATGGTGAGGATTTGGATTTTCTTTACACTGTTATAATTCATACTAAAGTCCTCGATCTCCCTCAGCAAGTGCTTCAAGTCCTCCTTGTTCTCAGCAAGTGAGGTTGTATCCTCTGCATGTCAAAGGTCGTTAATAAGCCTTCCTCCAATCCTGATGCCTCATCCTTCTTGGATTATTTGCTCGGTTTGTAGCTTGAAAAAGTGCAGTGAGAAGCTACAACCCTGACACACACCTTCCCTGATTTTAAACCATGCACTCTTCCCTTGTTCTGCCTCTTGATCACGTTCAGGCTCCACGTAAGCTCAATGAAATGCCCTAGAATTCCCATTTTTCTCAAGGGTATCCATGGTTCGTTTGGGTCCACACCGTCAAATGCCTTGAATAGTCAATAAAACATAAGCAAGCATCTTTCTGGTGTTCTCTGTTTTCAGTCAAAATCCATCTGTTAGCAATGATATCCCTTATCTGCGGTTCTCTTCTGAATCCTGCTTGAACTTCGAGTGCAACTACCAGTGCGCTGCCGCCTAAGTTGTCTTCAGCAAAATTGTACTTGCATATGACATTAATGGTATTGCTTGATAATTTCCACATTCTGTTGCGACACCTTTCCTTGGATGGGTACAAATGTGGATCTCTTCCACTTGGTTGGCCAGGTAGCTGTATTCCCAATTTCTTGGCATAGGCAAGTGAATGCGTCTGGTGCTTCATCAGCCTGTTGAAACATTTCAATTAGTATCCCGTTGATTTCTGGAGCCTTGTTTATTTTGTTAATGCCTTCAGTGCAACTTGGACCTTTATTATTGGTTCTTAATCACATGCTATCTCTTGAGGTGGTTGTATGCCATCCCTTTTTGGTGTGCGATGACTTCCCTCTTCTTTTGATGCTTCCTGAATCACTTATATTTTGCCCATAGAATCTTTCAATATTGTAACCCAAGGCTTGAATTTTATCTTTAGTTCTTTGAGCTTGAGATATGCTTAGCATGCTCTTCCTTTCTGGCTTTATAATTCCAGTCTTTGCACATTTCATTGTAATATTTTACTTTCTCTTCTTGAGTTGCCCTTTAACATGTTCTCTTCTGCTGTTATGTAATCATTTCTTCCATGTGCCTTAGCTATTATATGTTCTAAAGCAAGTTTCAGAGTTTCTTCTGAAATGGGGTCCACTTTGATCTTCTGAAACTTGATCCACTTTGATCATTTCTATCTTGTCTTTTTTGATGAACTTTCTCTTTCTTCCTGTATGATATTTTTGTTATCGTTTCACAGCTCGTCTGGTCTTTACTCATTAGTGTTCGATGC
Organism: Echinops telfairi; assembly: GCF_000313985.2. NCBI lineage: Eukaryota > Metazoa > Chordata > Mammalia > Afrosoricida > Tenrecidae > Echinops > Echinops telfairi. The sequence continues at coordinate 3,230,428 of NW_022103913.1, forward strand.
ATTAAATCTTTTCTTGCAATGCTATCGAAAACCAAGTAGAATACACTCAAGGTCCTATTTTGACTCTTGAGGGGTAATTTTAATTTTTCTACAGCTTTAACCTCAGCTTACATATGATATCATCAATAATTTATCCAATGTCATCGAATTTAAGGTCCTTTTATTAAGAGAAGTTTATGTGAATATAGTTCAACTGTGAGCGGCAATCCAGATTAATTTCTTAATTGGTTGAGCTTTGTTTATACTGACCATGGGAGTTGGTGCTCGGGGAAGATTTCCTGTATCATTTCTTACAAGTGAAGATCCTTGCCTGTCAGATTAAAACCTGCCATATCAATGCAAGGGGAGCTTGGAGGTATTAAATATATGGTGCTTCTGGGTCCCCTTTCAGTGGACCCAACTAAGCCAGAGGTCTCACTCAAGGTTCAATGGCCACAATTTCCAGTCTTGGGTTGGCCATCTCTTGCTTCCTTACCCATCAGAGTATTTCAGTCCTAAGTCCAACGTTACAGATAGTTTTGAGGTAGGGCTCAGTTCATTCAGTCAGGCTTCCATATTGAATCCTTCTGGTGTGGTCCCTGAGGGATGCCGTGTTCCCAGTAATTCAGCGTCTAAGGTCATCATAGTGCTTAGTCCATGCCGTGGTTCACTGAGGGTTGGGTAGAAACATACTCACAGCGTCTGCCCAGAAACATAAAATAGGGCTTATTCTCCCCTTAAGTTCCCTACAATTATTTGTTAGCATCCCTTCCTGCTGTGAGGTTGCTCTTCCCCATCTGCCTACCATACCAACCAACAGAACTATCAGTGCCTCCTCTGAAATGCAGATGCTTCCCTCCCTTGGTCTTCACTTGATTTTCCAGTAAGCTTCTCCTCTCATTCCTGCAGAGAGCCTGTCGATTTGTTACAGCCTAATCTCAATGTTATATAGCATCAAGTGGATGGTCATCTCCCTTCTCCTCCTTCTTGAAAGAGTGACTCCAGCTAATGTAAGGTCTCCTCTCTCAAGGTGAGTCTTATAAAGTTCACATAGGGGGTGATGGATGGTAGGCAGATTTTCTATCCTTTTGTTTGGGAATTAGTGTCTAAGATTTGTTTAATTGGTGTTTCTCCTTGTAGTAGTGGACCCATACAATGTTTGTCCTTTTGTGATTGACTAACTTCACTCAGCATAATTTTTCCAGGTCCTTCCAAGTCATGTGCTGTTTCACGCTGTCATCACTATATTTTAGGAATGCAAAGAATTCCATTGTGTGTATATACCATAGTTTTTTTATCCATTCTTCCAATGTTTGGCATTTGGACTGCTTACCTTTTCTTGCTAGTGGGAGCTGTGCTGCTACAAACATGGGAGAGCATACATCCGACTCATGTTATGCCTCTGATTTCTTTGGGGTATATGCCCAATAGTGGTATTGCTGGATCATATGGAATTTCAATTTCCATTTGCTTTAAGTAGTGCCATATCCTTTTCCATAGTGGTATTTACAAGTCCACCAACAGTGTTTACATGTTCCAATCTCTCTATCTACTCAAGAATTTTTGGTTTTCTGTTTTTTTAATTAGGCTAGCATTGTGGGTGTAAAGTTGTATCTTATTGTGGTTTTAATTTGCATCTACTTGATGGCTAGTGACCATGAGCAGTTTGCATGTGTTTATTAGCCATTTGTACTTCATTTTTGGTCAACTGACAGGTCATGTGTAGTTCCCATTTCTTAATTGGGTCATTTGTTATTTTCTTATTGAGCTGTTGTAGAATTCTGTATAATTTGGTAGTTAGACCCTTGTCCAATGTGTCATTTGTAAAAATTATTCCCATTCTCGTTTCACTCTCCTGAGGAAGTCTTTTAATGTGCATGAGTGATGTCATTGCAGCATGTCCCAGTCATCTCTCATCCCGTTTTCCACTGTGGGTACCTCCTTCATTATACTTGTTAGTGTATGTACACCCTGCAATAGGACCCTTAAGTTTGTGACAGCTTTCTCATTGGTGATCCCAGAATTCTGGGGTGTACGTTTAGGTCTTTAATCCATCTTGAGTTTGTTTTTGTGCATGGAGAAAGATATGGGTTTGTTTCATTCTTCTGCATATGGAATTCCCATTCTGCAAATGGTTCCACACCATTTGGTGAACAGGCTGTTTTTGTCCCTTGGATGGATCTTTCCAGGTTCTTTGTGGAACAGTAGTTGCCTGCAGGTTGATGCATTCATTCATGTCTGGGTTTTCTGTTCCGATCCAATGGTCAATGTGTTTCTCACTGTCCCAGTACCAGGCTGTCTGGACTACTGTAGCGATGGCGTAGGCTTTTAGGTCAGGTAGTGCAAGACCTCCTGTTGGTTCTTATTTTTAAGAACTTCTTGCTTATCTGGGTCTTTTGCCTCCCCATATGGAATTGATAAATAGTTTTTCCCATTTCTTTAAAGAATGAGTTTGGGATTCGAATTGGGATTGAGTTGTATCTGTAGATTGTTTTAGGTAGTATCGACATTTTCACAATATTAAGTCTGCCGATCCATGAACATGAGATATTCTTCCATTTATGTAGTTCTCTTCTGGTTTCTTGTAGTAATGTTCCGTAGTTTTAGTTTTCCATCCTCTTATTTTCAAACTTGTACATTCCAATTACCAACAATTATCAATGCTTCTTGATTGCATATTTGATCAATTTCAGAAGGAAATTTTTGATATAATTCTTCAATTTCTTCATCATTAACTTCAGCAGTTGGTTCATGAATTGGAGCATATAGATATTACACTATCACAGACAGCATTGTACATTAAGATGGATCTTGACAAGGCAGTTTTGAATGTCTGAACACGTCTCTTGAATATGTCACTTGTGGCACAGAATCCTCTGTGACTGCACGACCCAAAATGACCAAGACCAACTCATCTCAGCTCATGAATGCTTCAGATATTAGGCTTTATGTATTTCATCTCGTTTTTGAAAACTTATTAATTTTCTAGATTCATACTTTACACATTGTACATTTTTATTATTATTAGATATTTATAGCTCTTTTTTATGATTTTGAGTCATCCCCATCAGCAAATGAAGGCCCTTAAAGTTTTACTCCATCTATGTCATTAGGACCAACTATACTTTTTTTAAAATCATTTTATTAGGGGATAATACAACTCTTATCACAATCCATACATACATCAATTGTGTAAAGCACATTTGTACATTCATTGCCCTCATCATTCTCAAAACATTT
>NW_022103913.1:3235250-3238846 GCF_000313985.2 Echinops telfairi
GGGGGGACCTTGGGACATGCATCAGCGCTAAAAGAACTTTACATCATTCACTGGAGAAGGGTAGAGGCTAAGAAACCACTTGACTGACAGGTGAAGGACCAGACAGGTATGCCTGTCAGCACAATGGAAAAGAAGCATTGCAGACACCCCAAAAAAATGTATCCTTACTATTTCTTAGCTGGACTTGTAACCTGTGAACTTTCCTAAAACACCCCACAATTTTTAGTATTGTCGGTGAGTTCTGTGTGGCCATTGCAACAGATTGTCAAACCCAGCAGAGAAGTGCAGGACTGGGTAACTGCAGGGTGGTGGCACGTCTGACCTCCTCTTCATAGAAATCATCTTCTGCAGATGTGGAGCTGGGTCCTCCTCGCCACCGTGACCACCCCTTTTGGAACTGCAAGACATCAGGTCCTGGCTCTGGGCCATTTCCACAGTGGTGCTTAGAAAGGATAGAAAAAAGAAAAGCATGCCATAGAACCCAAAAATAGAATGAGACGTAAAAAATCTACCCACAGTTGCTATCAGTGGGCCAAAACGTGGCCCTGAACTTTCTAGCTGAACCAGAAGAAGCCCAGCTGTCTTATGAGCCAGAAGGAGTTTCTCTTGAGCACAATAGATTGTGATGATTAAAGTCTTAAGTTGAACTTCTTGACAATTATGGTACCGTGAACGCTCTCACTTGTCTACCTTTTCTCCTAAAAAATGCCAACATCAAACAAATTAGCAACATAAAGATCTCCCCAAAGAACCAGATCTGCCTAAAGGACAGATTATTTTGAATCCACCATGCATGTGACATGAGAAGACGCTCCACCTACAGCAATGGTTGCAGAGTTGGCCCCATTAAGCGGAGAGCAAGGAGTCCTATTACTGTAGATAGTTACTTTCTCTATAACTGCACCTGAGCTAATAGCCAAGGGGTGGGCAAGGGGCCCAAGCAGCCAATGGGCATTCCCTCGCTGAAGTCTAAATCGCAGTGATGTAGACAGAACATGCTTGATTGTCCTCTCAAATAGGTGTCAGTAGATAGACACTGTGGTGCCCGGCCCTGACCAGATCTCATAGCTCTGTCCTTTGAAGCTGATCCTCTGCCTGCCTCTCTATCCTGGGTGACTGCTGCCCTCACCCCTACAACTTTCCAGGAAAATCTCTTGTTATTGGAAAATGACTTCAGGTTGTCAGAGTCAGCTCCTATTTCTGGCAACCAAGGTGTTCTAACTGATGGACTCTCAACATGACTTCCAAGTGAGAGAGTCTGTGAGATGGTTTGAGGTGGCACACGGAGATATTGAAATTTTCAGTTATGTAATTATTTTAATGCGTATTGGAGAAAACTATGAAGAGCATATCAAACACAATGTCACAGGTGCTATTGCTTAAACTAGAATGTGTTTCTTTAAGCAAAAGGTGAGTCATTTTTACAGAAAAGTACTAAGTGACAGTATAGGTATCTGTGCCTAAGAAAAAAATAAAAATAATTCAAAGGTGGTAGGTGTGTAGCTGGTGGAAGCCTTGGAGAAACTCATATTATATGACCAAAAAAGTAGGCATCAGATTCTAGCTTGGATGTTCACGTTGTGCTATCATGAACGAAAGTTACAGAGGAAAAACAGAAGGCCGCTAGACCCAGGGAAGAACCTCCCACGAGGACCCAAGGGGAGGGCCAAATGGGTGGCAGGACATCCATACCCAGACTGAAGCAGAGGGTCTAAACTACCCTGGCTCCCCCAATCTTCTGGCCCCTAATCTTCCTCTTCTGTCTTGAAGGTTTAGAGCAGACCAACAGAGGCCTTGTCAGAGACAGGGCACCTCCAGGGTCCCTTTGCTGGGTTTCTTGCTCTGCCTCCCTTTTCTCCTTTCCTCTCTTGGTCATTCAGTGTCACCTGACCACCCCCACTGCCTGCTCAGGATCAGGGTGTTGTGCTTCACAGGCTTCCTTGCTCCACCAAGGGGATTAGATTATGAAGATTAGAAAGATTAACCCCAATTTTGCAGCCTCTCATCTGAGGCTAAGACTATCAAGAACGGATCTCTTTGATGTTTTTGGATGCTTTCTGATCATGTCTGAACCTCTGAGCTCCCCATTTAATGGGACCAACTCTGCAACAATCATTGTAGGTGGAATGTCTTCCCATGTCACAAGCACGGTGGATTCAAAATCATCTGTCCTTCAGGTAGATCTAGTTCTTTTGGGAGATCTTTATGTTGCTTATTTCACGCTGCACTGAAGTCATTAGCGAAAATCAGGACTCCAGGAATTGATGGAACACCAACTGAAATGTTTCAACAATCTGATGAAGCCCTGGAAGCACTCAATCGCCTATACCTAGAAATCTGGCCTACAAACTGGAAGTGATTAGTATTTGTGCCCATTTTAAATAAAGTGACACAATAAAATGTGGAATAGAATTCAAAGCAGTCACAGCAATACATGGACAGGGAACCGTGAGAAGTTCAAGCTGGATTCAGAAGAGGCCATGGCACCAGTGATATCATTGTTGATGTCAGATGGGTCTTAGCTGAAAGCCAAGAATACCATCAAAATGTTTACTAGTTGAATTGATTATTCAAAGGTATTTGACTATAAAAAATCATGCCCACGGCCCAGCTGTAGACAATTGGACATCCCCTCACAGAAGGGTCACAAGGAAGGAACAAGTCAGCTAGGGTGCAGTATAGCATCAATGAAACACACAACTTTCCTCTCGTTCTTTAATGCTTCCTCCCATCCCCCACTATCATGACCCCAGTTCTACCTTACAAATCCCACTAGATCGGAGCATGTGCACTGGTACAAATAAGAGCTCTTGGCACATGGAACCCAGGACAGATAAACCCCTCAGGAATACTCATGGGAGTAGGGGCAAGGTGCAGGGAGAAGGGGGAGAATAGGGGAACTGACTACAATGATCAGTGTCTAACACCCCCACCCCCAGGGGGATGAACACCAGAAACATGGGTGAATGGAGACAGTGAATGGTGTCAGATATGAAAATAATAATAACTTATAGTTTATCAAGGGTTCACAGGGGTGGGAGAAAAAGGAAGAGGAAGAGAAAAAGAGGAACTGATACCAAGGGCTCAATGAGAAAGAAAATGTTTCAAAAATGATTATGGCAACATATGTACAAATTAACTTGATACACTTTATATATGGATTGTTCTAATAGCTGTAAGAGCCCCGTTTTAAATTTTATTTTAAAAACGTGGATAATATAATATTGAGATGAATTCCAGAACCCTTCATTATGCTCATATGGAACCTGTACATGGACAGGTGTTTTTCAGGATTGTATTCTTTCACCATACTTATTCATGCTGTATGCTGAGCAAATAATTTGAGAACCTGGGCTATATAAAGAAGAACACAGCATGAGGATTAGAGGAAGGCTGAGTAATGACCTACAATAGGCAGCCACATTAAGAACTTGCTGACCAAGATCAAGAAACAGCCTCAGATCAGGTGCAATTCCCACATTGTGTCTCTGGTGTTGTCCCCTGTGAGAGGCGTCATGTCTCATAGTGGGGCCGGCCATGTGGTCCTCTCTGTGGACTGGCTGCTCTAATTGGGACCATCATCCTCAAGGCCTGGT
>NW_022103913.1:3239865-3243757 GCF_000313985.2 Echinops telfairi
ATTTATATATGAGGATGGGGAAATAGATCTATGTGCGTGTATTTATAGGTTTAGTATTAAGGTAGCAGAAGGACATTGAGTCTCCACTCAAGTACTCCCTCAATGCAAGAATACTTTGTTCTATTCAATTGGCATTATATGATGCTCACCTTCCCGACACAACCGCTGAAGACAAAGCAGGTAAATAAGCAAATGTGGCGAAGAAAGCTGATGGTGCCTGGCTATCAAAATATATAGCATCTGGGGTCTTAAAGGCTTGAAGGTGAACAAGCGGCCATCTATCTCAGAAGCAACAAAGCCCACATGGAAGAATCATACCAGCCAGTGCGATCACAAGGTGTCAAAGGGATCAGGGATCAGGCATCATCAGAACAAAAAATCTTCCCATACTGAATGAGGGGGTTAGTATGGAGTGGAGACCCAATGCCCATATGTAGGCCACTGGAGATCCCCTTACAGAAGGGTCTTGGGGAGGAGACAAGCCAGTCAGGCTGTGATGTAGCAACAATGAAAAATACAACTTTCCTCTAGTTCCTAAATGCTAACTTTCCTCTAGTTCCTAAATGCTCGCCCCACCACCACCCCCTGCCCACTATCATAAGAGTATTTTAATCCTTAATACCCAACTAAATAAAGTTCTTTAAAGATAAGTGGATTTTGAGATCTAGTGGAACAGTCTAGGAAGCTACTCAATTTAGTATATTTCTATCAACTTCATTTGGAAAACATGGATGAAGGCTACAATGCTATAAATGTGAAGATTTTTTTATTTAAAAATAATCCTATGTCAAAATGATAAATTTCAAATGCACAGAAGAGCTGAAAATAAAAAGTAAAATATCCTTATCTATCAGGGCCTATCTCCATGGAGACAGTCATCAATTCTCCTGGAGCTTACCATCATCAGTCTATGTAATATGCTTATATACCTATTTCTTGCCTTATCAACTTTACATGGAATCTATTATCTCCCCTCTATAAACACAAATAATGGAAGTCCTGGGTGGTGCAAAGGTTAGTGCTCAGTGACTGACAAAAACTTGGAGGTTTTGTCCCACACAGAGGTGCCTTAGAAGACAAGTCTGGAGACCTCCTGTGTAAAGACCACCGGCTCTGAAAACCCTACAGAGCACAGTCCTACCCTGACACACATGGGCTGCCACACTGCAAGTCAATTCGATGGCAACTGTTTTGGTTTTGTTTTAATATTTAAAGAAAAAACTATTCAGCCCCCTTACATGCTCCTATTCCACCTCCCAGTTTATGACTGTGATGTATGCAACATCAGAGTTTACCACAGCTACATTCTGCTACAACTAAACCTCCCATTCTGCCTTAAGTTCATGCTAAAACGTGGAAACACATTAAAAAGGTTATGATGTTTTAGCATAGCTGTTAATCACTATAGAACCACCTGTGATGTAAGCTATGTAGTAGGAAGGATCTTCCCTTTATCATTATTGTTGTTGGGTGCGGTCAAGTCGGTTCCGACTCATAGAGACCTATCTCCCAGGTTCTGTATCATCCTCACAATTGTTGGAGCCCCTATGTCAATCCTGGCCCTATGTTGAGGGTCTTCCCCTATTTCACTGCCCCTCTACTTGACCAAGCATTGATTTTAAGAAATGTTAGCAAGACCATTCTAAATGAAAGTTTTTGTTTGTTTCATTAACTTTGTTCAGTATTTATTGAGCCCCTTTGTGTTAGTTTGGGTAGACTAGAGAAACAAATCCAGAGACACTCGTATAAGAGGGGGTACCCTAAAAAAAACCTGAAAAAGCTCCACTAGGCAGAGTGGAGTACTAATTTCATAGTACCAATTTTTCCCATTAGGCAAGCATCAAGCAACTTGCTCTGAGTGAGTGGACCCAGTGGTGTCTCATGGGAAATTTCTCTCTGGTCACAGTGAATTTTTTCGTAAAAGCAGTTTTGCTTTTTTGTGATGGCCAACTTAAGACAACAGCATGAAGCTGTGAAATTTTCTTTCCTGCTCAGGAAAAATGCCTGCAGAAACTGTTGTGTTATTGAACACAGCTTACAATGACAGCACTGTGGGGGAAACTCAAGTGTATGAGTGATTTTCTCTTTTCAAAAAAAGTGAAATGTCGACTGATGACAAACCTCATTGTGGACCTCTGTCAACTTCCCAAACTTCCCTAGTGCATTTGGAGTTCATTTCACCAGGTCAGACTGTTAATCAAATTTCTATTTAGAGGTTCTGAAAAGGCAGCAGACCAGTGAGCCACAAAAAAGGCCTGATTTGTGGCAGGCGGGGGACTGATTTTGCCACCATGACAATACACTTACTCATGCATCCATCTCAGTGTACCAATTTTGGGCAAAAAACACATCATGCCTCTCTTGCCCCCATGCACCTTACTCACCTGACCTCACTCTGCCACTTGTTTTTGTTTCTGTGAATGAAGGAGGACATAAAAGGGCAGCAATTTGACAAATTAGAAGAGATGAAGAAAAAACGAGGGAGGTGTTGTCAGCCATCCAAACAGATGAGTTTGAAAAATGTTTCTAAGAATGGATTTGACATACATATTAAGCATAATGGAGAATAATTTGATGGTGATTAGGTTGTTTTGTAAAAATACACACACACACACACATAGCTTTGAAAAATAATAATTCTGGTTTGGGGGTACCCCTTGGGGAGGGTATGTGTAAGAAAGAACAATATATCAAGAAGCCATAATGCATCAATAAAGCATGCTAGACCAGTCAGATCAAGTCCATAAGTCCAATATTATTAGCTTATGAATTCCTCTTCACACTCATGCAGCACATGCAATGATGTCAAATGCAGAAAGACCACCAGCGGGTGGGTGCAAAGTCCTGTGGATCCAATGTCAGTGCAAACAGGCCCAGGACTCTGGCTGCAATAAGAGTGTCTCCATGTGACTTGTCAACAAGAAGGTGAATCAGAGAGAGCTTTCTGATGACAGAATCAAGAGGGAGAAAGAGTTCCCAAATCCTAGAGAAGGCCACGCCCACAAGGAGGGATCATCAGGCTGTGACCTGATTGATAGACTAGATTCCACCCCTTCATTTTTTTAATCAAATTGACATGAAATTGTATAACTATGACACCCTTCAATCAGGAAATTCACATCTTTGTTCATTTCAGGAGCTTCTGCTCTTACTGACATTGTAATAATTTACTTTCATCCACTGTGATTGTGCAAACTATTAGGTACATGTGGCCTCTTGAATATGTTCTTCATGTCTCAACTTTTTTCTGTCAGATTTTCTATTTCTTTGTCTTTGGGCTCTGTATTCTGGGAGATTTTGCCTCAGCCATTGAGATAGTTAGTTTATTGTGCCAGCCTGGCCGATAAACACATGTGGGATTAATTGAAGGGCGGAGAGACAATGGCTCAGGGAGCCTTGCCTTTCTTGTCTCTCGCTCTTTGATCATTGGACCAGTGTGCGGCTGCCTTGCTTGTTCTGTGCCTCAATTTGCAAGCTACACTACCTGTGGGACACATAACCTGTGGACTGTGTCGCTGTAAGTTGAGGACCCTTTAAGACCTGGGCTTTGCCACACAATTGGAATTTACATCTCTTCAGCTGGGGACTGACTGTTGGTGACCTGGCTGACTGTTGGTGACCTGCCTTGCTGTTTGCTGCCTGTGCTGGGAGAATCTGAAGCTCTCAACAGAGGACTACTTGGCGGCCCTCAAGACTTGAAGGACTGCCAGTGCCTCATAACTCTCTAACACGTTTGAATTATACTGAGCCATTTGTACTGCTTTATAATTTAACTGTTTATTTTTTGTTGCATATCTATCTATCTGTATAACTGCTTTATAATTTAACTGTTTATTTCTTGTGTTATCTATCTATCTATCTATCTATCTATCTATCTATATATATATATATA
>NW_022103913.1:3243857-3247281 GCF_000313985.2 Echinops telfairi
CCTGGTTTTGTTTCTCTAGAGAACCATGTCTAACACAGCCTTTAAGATCAACAACCAGGTCATCACTAACTCCTACTGTGTGTGTGTGTGTGTGTGTGTGTGTGTGTGTGTGATCAAGTATGTTAATTACTAAGGTCTCTTGTCTTCTCACTGATAGATCATTTTCTGTAACACACATCGCTGATATGAGTTTCCTATGTAGATATGTATGACTGATTTTTCATGAAGCTAGAAGCTTGTGTTTTCCTATAAGTGGGTGGGATGTGCTGAAAGGCCAACTTAATAGGTCCACTGACAAATGAAGTCATGTAGGTGACCTAGGAGTGGGGTACATTTGCCATAATTGGTCAGTAACTAGTTGTTATCAAGTCAATCCCAAATCATAGCAACCTCATGTGTGTCACAGTACAACAAAGTACTCCATGAGGTTTCCAGTGCCTGATTTTCCAGAAGTGGATCACAAAACATTTCTGTGGAGGCATATCTTGCAGGATTCAAACCTCCAATCTTTCAGTGAATAGCCAACCACATTAACTGCTTGCACCATGCATGTCACCAAAATACAATAGACTGACAGAGGAGAGGTGGCCATTTCTCAGAGATTCTGCAAGTTTTCTTGTCTGCTGCTGATGCCTTTTGTGATGGTTGGGGATGGAGGTGGAACAACAGGTGGATTTAATCCACCACCAGGAACCCAAAGATGCTGAATGCTTTATCTTATACTGTTCAGAATTTTAGTATAAAATCTTCCCTCACGAAACACTTCCCCATAGAGTCTATCAAGTTTATTTGCATGCTGAATTTCTAAGGTAGCTAATATGCTTTGGTGTCTAGATGCCCAATTAGCAGGAAGAAGATGCAGCTCCTGCACATTCTTTGGTTAATTAGATCTGCTATGAAATCATTCATTTGATGACCATCCTAATGAAGCTAATAAAAGCCTCTTCTGAAGCAGTCTATTCCTTGTACCGTAAGTGCTGTACCTCACTCAGCTACTCTGGCAGCAGAGTTAACAGACTCATTATCTTCCAAATTCTGGTGTCTATTTTCATGCACCGTTGGTTTCATTAGATACAAAATAAAATCACCACCTATTAAAATTGCATTAAAGCACTAGTTTAAACTGACAAAAACTGAGAAACTTAGAGCCTGAACTGTTGTTCTGCCTCCTGTGTATGAGAATTTTGCAGACTGCATGGCTAAAGCCAGACCCAAACTTTATGGCCTAAATAGCCTACATTTCTCTAGGCTGGGTGGAGAGCTAGGAATGCATGCTGCCAATGAAATTACTTGGTTTCTCATCAGTCAGTGATTAAACAGTATTTTAATGGTTCAGCAGTTGTTTTCTGGTTTTCCAGAACCAAATGAGATGAAATGTAAGAGGGAAGATAGATGATTTTACATAGCCTCTGTCTGAAGTGCTTTTGGAAAGAACCATTGAGAAGGACATCTCATTCCTGATGGTTTAGGGGGTGGGGGTGAAGGGGCACTTGTGGTAGTTACATAATTTCATGTCAACTTGATATAAGTGTAGAGGTGATAGTCAACCTGTCAATCAGGGCAGAGCCTGGTGGTGCCACCTTGTGGGCATGGCCTTCTCATAAGTAGAGCCCTGAAAACCTCCTCTTCTCTCTCTGTCTTACCTTCCTGCTGGCTGACCCTGATTGCTGACAGAGCCACCACCATTAGATCCACATGAATTTGAACCCTCCAACCTTTGATATTTCTGCATTATCCATCATTGCATGTGGCTGCATGAGACTGAAGAGGAACTCTGGATTTGTTTCTCTAGACAACCCAACCTAGCACATCACTAGGGCAATATTATGAGCTCTACTGGCATAACAGGTAAGCATTTGGCTGCTAACTGAAAAGTTGGCTGTTTAAACCAACCCAGCAACTTTGAGTGAGAAAGACTTGGAAATATATTCCTGTAAAGATGACAGCCTAGAGAGCCCTATAAGATAAGAAACCAAAAGAGAACCATGTAAATGGAAAAAACATTCTATGCTCATGGATAGGAAAATGTAACATTGTGAAAATATCAATATTATCCAAAGCTATCTATAGATATGATGCAATCCAGATTCAAATTCCAACAAGATGGAAAAAGTAATTGCCAACTTTACATGGAAAGGAATAGAGGTTTCTGATAAATAAATATTATTGAAGAATAAAGTAGGAGTCCTCACATTTCTAATCTCAGAACCTACTCTAAAGCCACAATAGTCAAAACAGCTTGGTGCTGGGACAACAGACACAAAGACTAATGGAAGATTAACAACCCAAAATACAACCATTCACTATGGACTATTGATCATTGGCAAAGGGTTTTAAGTCCATTAATTGGGGAAGTGGAGTCTCCTAAAAAATAAATACTTTAATCATCAAAAGACTTTACCAAAAAAATAAAAAAAGAACCTACAGACTGGGAGGGGGGAAATGGCAATTAAATGCCTGACAAAATTTTAGTCTGTAATATTACTTTTTAAAAAAAATATCTTCAACACCTCAACAACAAAAAGAAAATCCAATTTAAAAGTGGGCAAAGGACATTAACAGATAACGTTACCAAAGAATATATTCAGGTAGTTAATAAACATGAAAAGTACTTACAATTACTAGCCATTACCCAATGTCATCAAACTGATTGCAACTCATAGCAAACTACAGGACAATATAGAATTTCTAAGACTGTAAACCTTTACAGATTCATCTTTCTCTAACATAGAGAAATTGAACCACCAATTTTGTAGTTAGCAACCCAACACTTAACCCACGGAGCCACCAGGGTTCCTTAACCCACTGTCATTGAATTGATTTTGATTGATAGTAACCCCATAGGGTGTATGAGACTGTAAATCTTTACAAGAACAGATAGCCTCAACTTTGTCCAGCAAAGCAGTTGGTGGGATTGAATTGCTGATCTTGCAGGTAGCAATCCAACGCTTCCCCAAACCACCACTAGAGCTCTTAAAAACAAACAAACAAAACCTCGCTATGATAGTGTCGGTTTTAACTCAAGATAACCCTGCAGAACTATCCCTCTTCCTGAGACTGTAACTCTTCACTGGAGTAGAAGCCTTATCTTTCTCAAACTGCTGACCTTGTGCTTAGCAGCCCCATAGTGGAACCACAATGCCAACAGGGCTCCCATTCCATGCTCTTTAGAAAGGTATTCCAAAAACAGACTTTGGGGTCAGGGCTTGGCACCTCATCAAACTCAACTGGAAAATACTCCTAAAGGCCAACAAACATTCCTTGAACTAACTACAAACCTTTCTTTCTTCCTTTCTTTTTTTGTCATTGGTTTTTTGTTGTTGTTTTCTTTTCTTTTCTTGCTTTGTTTTGCTCTGTCTTGTTTTTGTGCATGTTATTATCTCTGCAGGTCTGTCTAAATAAGATAGGCTGGATGAACAATCTG
>NW_022103913.1:3248844-3256490 GCF_000313985.2 Echinops telfairi
AAGTAATTGTTTAGAAAATAATGATGGCAATATACCGCATAATACTCGAGTATAAGCAGACCTGAATATCAACCAAGACACGTAATTTTACCACAAAAACTGATTTAAAAAATTCTGAAAAACTTGGCTTATACACAAGTATATACGGTATGTACAAATATGCTTGATGCAATTGATCTCTGGATTGTTATAAGAGCTGTAAGATCCCCTCAATAAAATGATCTTTTAATAAATAATAATGTCCAAAAGAAAAAAAGGTATAAATGAAAACTACAATGAAATACCATCTCACCTCAGCAATAATGGCACTGTTCAAAAAAAAATACAGGGAAGGGGAATAACAAATGCCCATGAGGAAGTAGGGAAGTTGGAACTCATGAAAAGGGACTGGCGGCACCTGGAAGCTATTACTCTGAGATAATCTTTTACCTTAAAACTAAAAGACACTGCTGGAGGCCACCTTTCAGACAAATAATAGATAGGTTTGTAGCATAAACACCTGTGAAGAATCAGTTCTAAGAGACCAAAAGGATATTTGCCCTAAATTACAGAAGAAAAAGTAGGAAAGGCCAAAGAAACTGGACAAATGAAAACAGCCCAGTGAGGAAATAGGATGAGTGCTGACACAATTTTGCTCCATTTTTTTCCCATTCTATCCATGAGAATGATGAGGGCAATTGTGACCCCTTTCAGAATGGAAGACGGGCATTTTCTTCTTGTCTTGAGGTGATGAAGACTGGGAACTGTGTGGTCCATTAGTTCTTTAGCCTAATTGTTTCCACTGCCATTTAATTTTCTTCACTATGCTTTGCTCTGGCCAAGAAGAGATGAACGGTACCATTTTAGATGGCACTCAAAGCTTTTAAGATTTCAGTCACTACTCAAAAATAGAATGTAGAGCATTATCTTTCTGAACTATGTTACGCCAGTTGACCTCGGTGTCCCCAAAAATATGGTCTCAAATCTCCAGACCCAATGACTCATTTCCTTCTGGTGTTTGCTTCTGGCTAGGAGGTTTATAAACCTTTGTCACCTGTTTGCTGTACTATAAACATTGATATGTCACAGCACATATAAATATAGTTATAGAAATATAATCTGCCAAACCTATACATGGTTGTGAATACAGTTTCCTTCACCTACCCACATCTGTTCATCTTTCTGTCTGCCATGTATCCACAAGTAGATTAATGTTTGCTCTTTATATATGACGTCTATGCAAAAATATTTATCTTTGTTGCCTATGAATCTTGTGCCCATATCTGAGTCTTTGTTTTCTTTAGTGATTTGTGTTGTTCATCCCTTATTGTCTGTTACCTTTTTATTTACCCAATTTAACACATGTCTATTATCCAGTTCATGAGTTTTTCTCCCCTATTCTCTCTCCTCCCCGGTTATCATCAATAATTTATTTTTCCATATGTAATATTTTCCTTCTGTGATTGATTTATTTCACTCAGCAGAATATCCTCCAGGTCCACTCACATTATGAGATACTTTTTTGGAGTTTACATTATTCTTTAGTGTTGAATAATAGCCCATGGTGTACATACTATAATTTGTTTATCTATTTATCCACTGATGGGTACTTAGGTTGTTTTCATCCTTATTCTATAGTGAATAATGATGCGATAACCATGAATCTACATGTATCTGTATGTGTCCCAGCTCTTATTTATTTAGGATATATGCCCAATAGTTGTATTTCTGGTTCCTTTTTTTTTTTAAGGAAGCACCATACCATTTTTCACAGTGCTTGGGACAGCCCTACTTTATCACATGGGGTTGCTATGAGTCAGAATCAATTCAACAGCACATAAAAACAACAACAACAAGGGTGGTTATATTTCAAGCATCACATATAATCAATGCTATATTTCCCTGAGATGCAAAAAAAGGGGGGGAATGAAACACAAAGAAAAGCATATAAAAAAATCATCTATAAGGTAGAATTGGGTTCATGATAGTGGGGGGGAGGAAGCATTCAAGAACTAGATGAAAATTGTATGTTTCATCATTGCTACGCTGCACCCTAACTGGCTCCTTGTGACCCTTCTGCAAGGGGATGTCCAATTGCCCACAGATGGGCCCTGGGTCCCCACTTTGTACTCCCCCTCATTCACAATGCTATGATTTTTTTGGTCTTTCATGCCTGATACCTGATCCCTTCAATGCCTCATGATCTCACAGTCTGGTGTGCTTCTTCCATGTGGGCTTTGTTGTTTCTAAGTTAGATGGCCGCTTATTTATCTTCAAGCCTTTAAGACCCCAAACTCTATCTTTTGATAGCTGGGCACAATCAGCTTTCTTCACCACATTTGCTTATGCACCCACTTTGTCTTCAGGTTGTACACTGGTGAAGATGGGAACTGGGAACACAGGGAATCCAGGACAGATGAACCCCTCGGGACCAGTGGTGAGAGTGGATATACCGATACCAGGAGGGTTCAGGGAAGGTGAGGGAGAAAGGAGGAACAGATTACATACAACCTCCTACCTGGGATACAGACAGTGGAGAAGTGGGTGAAGGAAGACGTTGGACACTGTAAGATATGACAAAATAATAATAATTTATAAATTAGTAAGGGTTCATTGAGGAGGGGAGAGCAGGGAGGGAGGGCAAAATGAGGAACGAATACCAGGGGCTCAGGTAGAAAGCAAATGTTTTGCTAATGATGAGGGAAACAAATGTACAAAAGTACTTGACACAATGGATGTATGTGTGGATTGTGATAAGAGTTTTACACGCCCCCAATAAAATGATTTAATTTTAAAAATCTATAACTCTTATAAAAAATAAAAGTAAAAGTATCTATGGATTTCCAAAGCAAATTAACCTGACTCGAGGTACGAGGCAGAGTAGGTATCTTCAAGCATGTTCTGGAAGTAGACAGCAGGCATTTACACTGTGGAAAAGGCATTGACTTGGAAGCCAGAAGAACCTTGCTGAGATCACAGCCTATGCACAGCAGCTTTCAGAGAGCTTTGGTTTTCAAGAGAAGTTATGATTACTGTTGAATAATATAATACAAAAATATAAAGAAAAACTGACAACCAATCCACCATTTATCAACCACCAGGCACCGTACTAAACGCAGTGGTGGGATTCAGCCAATTTGCACCCATTCTGCAAAACTGATACCTAATTTTTTGTTGTGTTCAGCAATCCCGTTGTTAAAATGGCACTTGTAATCAGGGTTCTCACTAAGGTGGGTGGCTAGGCAGCCACCCAATATGGAAATCACAAATTTATGTTCCTTATTCTTTTGTAATGTTCATCTGCACAGCAACATATTCTAAATGCCAGTAGTAATGTTCATTCCATCAATAGGTATAAAATTTTACACGGAACTATGCTTGCAATATTCATTTATTCATTTCATAAAACTTATACTTTTGATGTAAATTCTCAAAACTTACTGTTATGCAGTTGATATTGACTCACAGTCAATATCAACCCCCTGTGAGTCTCCAAGATGGTAACTATTTAAGGAAGATAGAAAGTCCAGTCTTTCTCTGGAGGAGTTGCTGGTGTTTTTGAACTGCCAACTATATAGATCGCAGCCCAACTCATAACTACTACACCCCCAGGACTTCAGGCTGAATTTTTATTTCCTTGCATTTGTTACTTCCGTAACAAACATGTAGCATAAAGAGAAAAGTGCCCAACAACCAGAAGGGATAAGGGAGGCACACTGTCATTCATTTTAGCTTTGTATTATGTACCAAATTTCCATGAAATATTATGAGTGAATTATATAATTTCTGAAAGTGTTCGAAGAGGTAAAATGTTGGCAGAACAATTGCTGTAAGTCCAGCAGAAGCAGAAAGGGGGTTTCGAAGATGAACATAATGTGTTCAGAGAAGAGAAGTTGCCTGTTTCTAACATATCAAACACAATGACTACTGTCTAATTGGCCTGCTTCTAAAGGAATGGGTTCCTATTCCTACAGTGGAAAGATGGTTACAGATAAGTCATACAGTGAAGGATGCTCAGATAAAAGCAAAGAGTATTGCAAGTGAGGGTGCCAATCAGGAAGCAATATGAAAATACCTTTAATAAAGTTTTATTGTTTTTATCAGGTGTTATTTAACCTTTTCATTAATATCTTAAAACCCATCATTAGTTTTGTGTGCCTCTTTTATTGTTCCTATTTAAGAATTAACTGTATGAAATAATAAACTACCTTTTGATATATTATTTTTTAAATACAACGGTCATTAAGGCAACAACCCGGTTGTTAAATTATTTGAATCCCATCACTGGCTAAATCCTTATATGCAGCATTTCAAATCCTTACAACATTCTCATAAGGTAAACATTATTATTTCACATTACAGATGAGACCACTGAGAATCAGAGAGTTTAAGTAATTTTCCTTTGGCCTTAGAGCTACTTATAGTGGTTGACTCAGAATTAGAGAAGAATTGTGGAGCAGGCTGTTTTTCAAACTATTTGTTACCTACTACAAACCAAAGACCAAACTCACTGCCATCAAGTTCATTCCAAGTCATAGCGACCCTGTACAGGGTTCCTGAGGCTGCAAATATTTATAGAAGCAGATAACTTTGTCTTTCTCTGACGATGGAACAGCTGGTGAGTTGGAACCCCTTGGCCTTGTAGTTAGCAGCCCAATATTTACCCAACCATGCCAACAGAGCTCCTTGGGAACCCATTCATGGGTCATAAAAACAATCCAGGGGCTTAAGAACAGCGTTTTATTTTTTTAAAAAGGAAAATATCAGAGGGTCTCTCATTTAGTAATGGTAAATACTATTTTGTGAAATTTTCTTTAAAGTACACAGGGTTCTGATGTAAAATCAATTTTTTACCATGAATTGTGATTTTTTTTTTAATGTAAAACTCTAGCCTGGAGCAGGTAATGAGCAGGGGAGGAAAAGGAAGATGCTGGGGGTAGAACCAGAAGGAGGGTTGCCCCAAGAACTTGATCCTTAACTACTTCTGCCATTTCAAATACTCTCTCAACATCTTTACATCTCACTTCCTGTTAGGTCTTCCTAGCTCTGAAATTTTGTGACCCTTCTGAGAAGTACAGACAATTTATGTGATTTATGTGTGTTGTAGCCATCTAAAGAATGACAAGGTGGTTGTTTAAAGCAAGGAGGAGCCTCCCAGAACTGATCCTGATACAGAGGACACTTAGGTGATTCTGGGTGGGAGACCAGCAAGTGAAAACAAGGAAAAGGGGGCTCTGAGAGTGTGCAGGAGTGGCGGTGGGGCTTAGCATGCCCATCTGCCCACATGAAAGATAAGGTTGGGCAACATCTCACTCATAGTAGCAACAAATGAAGTTTTCCTATCAGGAGAATGAATTGATACAAAAGCATTTCACTCTGGGCTGCAAATACCTCAGAAGCCATTCGGTACCAAGAGATTAAGTTGGACTGGATGGAGGTGGGGGGCGGGGGGAACTACAGTGAGTTAAATATCACTTAGCCCTTCTGAGAGGTCAGATGATTATCTCAAAAGAATATGGGACCAGAACAAAAAAAATCATATCATTGTGTGCTCACCTCCCCTATATGATCGCTGAAGACAATGGGTGCATAAGCAAATGTGTTGAAGAAAGCTGATGGTGCCTGGTTATCAAAAGATATAGCATCTGGGGTCTTAAAGGCTTGAAAGTAAACAAGTGGCCATCTAGCTCAGAAGCAACAATGCCCACATGGAAGAAGCATGTCAGTCTGTGTGATCACAAGGTGTCAAAGAGATCAGGCATCAAAAACAAAAAATCAAATAATTGTGAATGAGGGGGAGTGTAGACTGGGGACCCAAGACCCATCTGTAGGCAACTGGACATCCCCTTACAGAAGGGTCACGGGGAGGAAATGAGCCAGTCAGGGTGCAGTGTAGCAACGATGAAACATACAACTTTCCTCTAGTTCTCTAATGCTTCTTCCCCCACACTATCATGATCCCAATTCTACCTTACAAATCTGACTAGACCAGAGGATGTCCACTGGTACAGATAGGAACTGGAAACACGGGGAATCCTGGACAGACAATTCCTTCAGAACCAGTGCTGAGAGTGGCGATACTGGGAGGGTGGAGGCTGGGGTGGAAAGGGGGAATCAATGACAGGGATCTACATTTAACCTCCTCCCTGGGGGTTGGACAACAGAAAAGTGCGTGAAGGGAAACATCAAACAGTGTAAGACATGACAAAATAATAATAGTTTATAAATTATCAAGGGTTCATGAGGGAGTGGGGAGTGGGGCGGGAAGGGGGAAAATGAGGAGCTGATGTCAAGGACTTAAGTGGAAAGCAAATGTTTTGATAATAATGAGGGCAACGAATGTACAAATGCACTTTATACAATTCATGGATGTATGGATTGTGATAAGAGTTGTATGAGGCCCCAATAAAATGATTAAAAAAGAATATGGAACCAGAGTTGCGAGACCTTTAGATTGTTTTCCATGTAAGCCAGAAATGTAATGTTTTATGTGAAATCTCCTACATTTGCAATATAGACAAGTGTATGAGTTATAGTAAAGAACAACGTTGCTGTAGCAAATAGACCTCAAAGTACAGTGGCTTTAAGAAGATGGAAGTTTATATCTCCAAGGTGGGGATCCAGGCTTGTCGGAGCTGTAGGCTCCCTCCATCTTGTTGCTCACCCATCCCATAGGACAAAGCTGGGCTACAGCCTGTCCAGATTCCAGTGCTCTCTGCAGCTGAGACCAAACCTCAATGACCTGATAACAGAAGGCGATCTGCTGGCCATGCTTCCTGACCAACAAGTTCTTTCTTAAGGAGTATCCAGGTGGTATGTCTGATGGTGATATTGGGTAAGCATTCAAACTTAGTTCAAAACTAGTTCAAGACTACCAGCTGCTTCTTGGGAGAAAGATGAGGCTGTCTGCTCCCATAAAGGATGAGGCTGTCTGCTCCCATAAAGGTTCACAGCCATGGAAACTCTAAATAGGGTTTCGGTGAATCAGAATCAACTCAATGACTCTAGTTTTGGATAATGTCATTTGTAATATTTACATAGACTTTTTTTGGCGTTTACTGCTCTTTATTTTTTTGACTGTTAGATTATGTTCTATATTTGATTTCATGTTGTAATGAGCATCTTAGCTAAAACATTTAGATATATCCTTATTATTTATGTCGGATCAATTTCTTAATTAGTCAACTGGTCAGTGTGATGGAATGAAATGTTTACTGCCCCTAAAATGTATAACTTAGCTGGGCCATAATTCTCAGTGGTAACTATAAAGTAATAGTAGTTATGTAATAATGTAATTATTCACATGATGTGAATGGTGTGAATCAACCAATAAGTTGGGAGGAAAAATTAAGGGTAGGTTAAAACACCTTAACCCCATCACATCCCTGATTTGATGTAAGGGTAGGTGCCCTAGTGTGTGGCCTGCAACATCTTTTATGTTCCAAGAGATCAAAGGAAAGGAAAGTGAACCGAGGAAGAGGGACATCTTATACTAAGAAAGAAGATCCAGGAACATAGAATGTCTTGCAGATCCAGACTCCTGCACTGGAAACTTCCAAGACTTCTGGGAAGTGTGATGCCAAGAGTCGTGGGATGTGAAGGTAAACCAGGTCTACAAATGCTGAAAAAAATGAGGGCCTTCTTCTTTTTTTTTTTTTTTTCCTTTT
>NW_022103913.1:3258160-3259483 GCF_000313985.2 Echinops telfairi
AATGGAGCAGTCCTACTTTGTCCTCTGTCATGGTGAGTGGGAATCAACTATGCGTTGAGTTTTGGTTTGGGGAATGTATTCCAATAGAGTTCTAAATGGTCTTCTTAAAACTAATGGTACCAGATTATTAAAAGGTACAGCATCTAGGGTCTTAAAGGCTTGAAGTTAAAACAGCAGCCATCTAGCAGGGAAGCAACAAAGCCCACATAGAAGAAGCACACTAGCTTGTGTGATCATGAGGTATCAACGGGAAAAGGCATCAGATGTTCAAAAACAAGCAATCAAATTGACATGAAGGAATGTGGACAAAGTGGAGACCCAAAACCCACCTCTAAGATAATTGGACATTCCCTCACAGAAGGACCACATGGAAGAGATAATAAATCTAGGGAGCAGTACAGCACTGATGAAACACAAATATTCTCTAGTTTTTTAAATATTTCCTCATTTATTATTATGATCTTTTACCTCATTAAATCTTTTTAGACCTGCAAATTTTTGTTTGTATAATTAAGAGAGTTCAGTGCATGAAAGTCAAGAAATAACCCTTCATAAACAGTAACAGGAGTAATGATTCCCTAAGGGTATGGGAAAGAGGGGGGAGAGGGGGAGAAGGGGGAGGTGATAGCAAATGATGACTACATAACCCTACTCGAGGGGAATGAATACCACAATTGCAGGTCAATGAATACATTGGATAGTGTAAGATATGACAAAAATAATAATATATAATATGGAGACGTCAGGAAGATGGTAACTGAGTAACAAATACCAGAGGGACTCCACAGAAATCAGAACAAGAAAGTTACTAAAAGGGAAATGTCACACTGCTGGATTGCCAGAGGAGCATCCTAAAGATAAGTAGGCACAGATCCACTAGGTTTTGAGGAGGTGGGGGCTTTTGACTTACCACAATGGAGGCTGGCTAGGGTTTGACCTTAACCCCAGCACTGTCTCAGCTTATTCACCTGGGGAAGGAAGAGGTGAAACTATCATTATTTGCAGATTGTATGACTTTATATATGGAAAATCCCAAAAACTCCACAAGGGGAGTATTGAAAGCAGTAGAGGAGTTTGGCAGGATACAAAATCAACAAACAGAAGTCTGTCAGACTGCTATATGCATCGGATAAGACCAACAAAGAGGAGATTTTTTAAAAAGGTGGTATCCTTCACAATAGCCATGCATAAACTGAAATATCTAGGGATATACCTGACAAAAAGAACAAAAGATCTGTATGAGGAAAACTACAGAACACTATTACAAGAAACCAAGAGTGACCTCAACAAATGGAAGAATATCTCATGCTTGTGGATTGGAAG
>NW_022103913.1:3261358-3266163 GCF_000313985.2 Echinops telfairi
ACCAAGGGCTCAAGTAGAAATCAAATGCTTTGAGAATGATGAGGGCAACAAATGTACAGATGTACTTGACACAATGATGTACGTATGGGTTGTGATAAGAGTTGTATGAGCCCCCAATAAACTGATTTAAATAATAATAATATCTAATATGATAATAAGGGTTCCTGGTAGTAAGGGGGTGATAAAGGGGAGCTGATATCAAGATGAAACTAAATGTTTTGAAACCGATGGTGGTAGTAATTGTAAAAGTATGCTTGATCTAAATGAATTGGTGGTAGTAATTGTAAAATTATGCTTGATCTAAATGTAGTATGGATTGTTATATCTATGGGAACTCCCAATAAAATGATTAATTAAAAATAAATAAATAAAATAAAAAATATAAATGGTCTTCTTGCTCCCTCCTTCTTTATCTCTCATCTGCCTCCCCTCCTCTTTTATTTTCCTTCCATCTTCCCTCCTTTTCTCCTTGTTTTCTTCCTTCGTCTATTCTTTATTACTTTTTATTTCTTCTTTCCTACTCTTACTTCCTCATATTACAAAATACATCGCACATAAAAGCAATACATATGCAAGTCAACAATCCATGTATCTTAGTCTGAAAGTTGTCCTAAGGGAGAGGGTATTGGTTATATCTCCAAAGAAATGGGAGTGTGCATGCAGACCCCACCATGGCACACCAAACCTTGAGGGCAACATAACCACATGGGGCAACTCATGAACAGAGAGGGCTACAGGGCTGGCCCCAATTGGAGCCAAACTGACCCCCTCCTAGAATTATCTGCTACAGAGGACAACACTAAACCTTCAGATTGCGTGGAGAGGCTGGTCTGCCACACCCACACAGAAGCAAACCAAAAAGGAAAAAGAGTGAGGGACTAGACCCCATACCAGCACACCAAGCCCTGAGGACAACATCCTCATTAGCTAAGCTGCTAAGGCACAGAAAGGACTACAGTGCTGACAACACTCGAGACATGATGCTCCCCTCTCTAGAACATACTACAACAGAGGACAATATTGGGGACATGGCGGGGATCGAGCCCGGTCTGACCAGTGAACCAAGAAGGGAACTTAACACATCAGCAATGGGAACAAAGCAAAGCCACAAAGCCCCTGAGGAGCCCCCAAAATAGACTTCAGACTAGGAGGGACAGCTTCCGGACACTCCCCACCCCGACCCCAGGACCAGTGGGGAGATTGTCATAAAGGCCATCAGACAGACCTGGAATTATGTATTCTTTTTTTGGATTTTTTGCTAGATTTTTTCCCTTTTTTTATTCAATCTTTTATTTTCTTTTTGTTTTGTCTCCATTGTTGTTGTTGTTTTGCCTACCTGTATAAGATAGGCATGGGAAGCAAGACCCAGGAGAAAACAACAGGACCTACAGCTCCAGAGGGACTTTGGAGGAGAAGGTTGGGGGGAAGGGACCAGTGAGCAAACAACACCCAGACAGGGGAGCAACTAGGGAATTAAAATCAACAACAAGGAGGATGTAGAGATCCTGGTGTTGGAGCAGTAGCAATCTAGCTGAGAGGAATTGTTTCTATATGTGAAATCCAGGATAGGTCAATCTATAGAGACAGTGACTAGATTAATTGTTTCTTAGGGTTACGTCAGGAGTGGTTGGGATAAAATAAGGAATCAATAATAACGAGTATAAGGATGAAGAAAATGTTCTAAAGTTGATTGTGATGATGACTGCACAACTCTTTCTCAATACGTTTAAGACATTGGATTTATTGTATGTGAATTATGTTAAACTGTTAAAAAATTTTAAAACAGTACATAAATATGAATGTACATTATAATTAATACTGATCAAGTGAGTGCACAGATATCAGCATTTAAGTAAAGAAATAATAGTGCAAGTTCCTAAAAGTATGTCCTCGTGTCCTTCTCAATTATACCTCTCTTTCTCTGCCACAGAAGTAACCACGATCTGATTTTTGTGAAAAGTTATTTATTGCTTTATGTATATGAGGGGGAGCCCAAAAATAACCTGAAAAGCCTCCAATGGGTGAAGCTTTCATAGTACACATTTTCCCCACTAGGTGAGCATTGAGCAACTCACTCTGAGTTAGTGCACCCAATGGCGTCACCTGGGAAGGTTCTCTCTGGTCACAGTGAATTTTTTTCGTAAAAGCAGTTTCACGCAAACCTCGTTTTTTGTGATGGCTGATTTAAAAGAATAGCATGCAGCTGTGAATTTTTGTTTCCAGCTTGGGGAAAATGCCGTAGAAACTGTTGTGATGTTGAACACAGCTTACAAGGACAGTTCTATGGGGAAAACACAAGTATCTGAGTGGTTTTCTCATTTCAAAAAGGTGAAGTGTCAATTAATGATAAACCTCATTCTGGACATCCATCAACTTCCTGGACAGACGAAAATGTTGACAAAATTTGTGCACTTGTGCTCAAAGACCAACAATGGACCATTAAGGAGATGGGAAAGTTATCTGAACTATCTTGGAGCAAATTTTAATGGAAGATTTGGGAATGAGAAGGGTCACAGTGAAATTTGTGCCTCAGGTTTCGACTGGCCAGGAAAAAGATTGTCCAGTGGAAACATGCCCTGCTTTGAAAGAACAGCTCTGAAGTGACCCAGACTTTTTTGCCAAGGTCATTACTGGTGACAAGACATGGTGCTATCTTACAACCCAAAAGCAAACATCAAGCAAGCCAGTGGAAGATGCCATAGTCACCTCACCCAAAAAAGGCTCATCAAGTGAAATCAAAGATCAAGATGACGCTCATTTGATTTTTTTATGTAAGGGGTATAGTGCATTTGGAGTTCGTTCCACCAGTTGAGACTCCATAACAGTGTGCGACAAAATAGGCCTGATTTGTTGCAGATGGGGAACTGGTTTTGCCGCCACAACAATGCACTTGCTCACATCTCAGTGTGCCAGCTCTTGGCAAAAACAGAATGCCTCTCTTGCCCCACACACCTTATTCACCAGACCATCCTCTGTGCAACTTCTTTTTGTTTCCGCGAATGAAGAGAGACATGAAAGGACAGTGATTTGAAGACATAGAAGATATAAAGAAAAAACCAAGGAGGTGTTATCAGCTGTCCAGACAGATGAGTTTGAAAAATGTTTCCAAGAATGGAATCACAGATTTGACAAATGTACTAAGTGTAATAGAGAGTACTTTGAAGGTGATGAGGTTGTTTTGTAAAAGAAAAAAAAAACTTAAATATATAGCTTTGAGAAAAAATCCATTTGGGGAGGTACCCCCTCATATGGCTTTATCATTTATTATGCATCTCTAGCAAAGATAGTTTAATTTCACCTTTCCTTGAATTTTGTATAAATAAAATGAGATCCCTAGTTAGTATTGCAGAAGATAGGCCTGGTGATCTACTTCCAATAAGATCACAGCCAAGAAAACCCTATTGATATGTTCTACCGTGCACCTCTGAGGCCACCATGAGTCCTAATTGGATCAATGGCAAATAACAGCAACAGAAATAAAATAATATTCTGGGTCTTGCCACTTTTACTCAATACTGTCTCTAAAATGTTTTTCATTTCACCCCAGCTCATTTACCACTTCCATTGCTGTTTTGCATTTGTTTGTTTGATGATAAAGTTCTGTTTAATGATTTTTGCTATACGGGGTTTTAAAGCCAACATTGCAATGCACGTCTATGTCTCCTGGTACACTTGCCCACCAATTCTCTAGTTAATAAGCCTTTGTGTGAAATTACTGGATCAAATGTTGTGATAGGTTTGTGTCAACTTGACTGCATCTGTAAGAAGATATGGGTGAAATCTAACATCTCCATCAGGTCACAACTGGATGTTGTCTCCTTAGGGGTGTGATCTATTTGATGTATCTTTAAGAGACACAATGAAGAACTAATCCTCTCACTCTCTTTCCTGTTGGCCTAATCCCTTGTCTGGCTTCCTAGGACTTGGGCTAGTGACCACTATGTGACCTGGTGACCCTTGAGAGGTGTCCTCCGCCTGTCCTGTTCCCTGCCTTGGAGTCACTCTCTCTCCGCCAGCCTATGGTCTTCCCACCTCCTGCTTCATTTTCCTGGTTCATTGGTCAGCAGCTGTGTGAGCCAGAAACTAGGTTAGCATCTGACCCATAAACAGTAGTTGGACTACGGTTGCCTGCTCTGGAGCTAGGTGGGCTGCTTTCTTGATACAAATTTCTTTCTTGTATGTATGAGTGTCCTGACTTTGTTTCTCTAGAAACCCCACCCATAGGATATGTACACTTTCAACTTTACTAAATAAATATTTTTCAAAGAAGTAATAATTTGAATTTCTCATGGGCAGTGTATGAGAGTTTCCTTCCTCACCAACAATCAGAACTACACACTTTTTAAAAGTCTTAGGCAATTTGGTGGAGTGGAGTGATATTTCACTATGGTTTTTTATTGTATCTCCCTGATGACTAAAGTCATTGAGCACCTTTTCATATTTATTTGCAATTTCATTCTCTTCCTTTGTGAGGTGTTGGTTCAAAGTTTTACATCTTTTTCTAGTAGGGTATCTGTATTGATTGTATTGTTCTGTGGGACTTCTTTGTCCAATGTGGAAAGAAGACATTGTCACTTACTTCTGTTGTAAACCTTCTCCCATTCTGTTGTTTCTCATTCCGTTTTATGTATGTTGATTTTTTTGGTTTTGTTTTAATCATTTTATTGGAGGCTCATACAACTCTTATCACAATCCATACATACATAAATTGTGTAAAGCACATTTGTACATTCGTTGCCCTCATCATTCTCAAAATCATTTGCTCTCCACTTAAGCCTTTGGCATCAGCTCCTCATTTTCCCCCT
>NW_022103913.1:3267569-3270768 GCF_000313985.2 Echinops telfairi
GTGGAGATAATAACATGAACAAAAACAAGACAGAGCAAAACAAAGCAACAAAAGAAAACAACAACAACAACAAAAAGCCAATGTCAAAAACATAACACAACAATAAAAAAGAAAAGGCTGTAGTTAGTTCAAGGACTGTTTGTTGGCCTTTAGGAGAGTTTTCCAGGCAAGTAGGATGGGATGCCAAGCCCTGGCCCCAAAGTCTATTTTTGGTATTCCCTCAGGACTCCATTGCTCTGTTCCCTTTGCTATTCTGATCCATGCCCTTGGTGTATTGCCTTGGCGTGATGGGATCAGATCGGGCAGAATTCCCACACTGTGTCTCCAGTGTTGTCCCCTGTAGGGCTATGGGTCAGTGATGGATGTTGTGTCTCATAGTGGGGCCAGCCATATGGACTTCTCTGTGGATTGGCTGCTCTGAGTGGGAATATCATCCTCAAGAGTTAGTGGGCCAGGATGTGCTTCACTCTCTCTCCCCCACCCCCCTTCATTTGCTCCCATGTGCTCTCCTCCCCATGACCCTTCTGTAAGGGGTTATCCAATTGCCTACATATGGGTTTTGGGTCTCCACCCCGCACTCCCCCTCATTCACAATGATATGATTTTTTTCTTTTGATGAAGCCTGATACCTGATCCTTTCAACACCTTGTGATCACACAGGCTGGTGTACTTCTCCCATGTGGGCTTTGTTGCTTCTGAGCTAGATGGCCGCTTGGTTACCTTCAACCCTTTAAGACCCCAAACACTATATCTTTTGATAGCCGGGCACCATCAACTTTCTTCACCACATTTGCTTATGCAACCATTTGTCTTCAGCAATCATATCAGGGAGGTGAGCACACAATGATATGATTTTTTGTTCTTTGATGCCTGATAACTAATCCCTTTGGCACCTCATGCGCACGCAGGCTGGTGTGATTCTTCCATGTGGGCTTTAATGCTTGTGAGTTATATGGCTGCTTGTTTACTTTCAAGTCTTTAAGACCCCAGACACTATATCTTTTGATAGCCAGGCACCACCGGCTTTCTTCACCACATTTGCTCATGCACCTGCTTTGTCTTTAGCAATTGTGTCAGGAAGGTGAGCATCATGGAATGCCAATTTAATAGAACAAAGTATTCTTGCATGCCCAATGTCCATCTGTTACCTTAATACCAAGTCTATACATATATGCACATAGATCTATTTCCCCATCCTCATATATAAATACATTTGCATATGTACATGCCTTTATTTAGACCTCTATAAATGCCCTTTACCTCCTAGCTCTTTCCTCTATTTCCTTTTACTTTACTCTTGTTGCACTATCATGCTTAGCCTTCATTTGGGTTACAGTAATTCCTCTCAGTTACATTACCATTGGTCACGCCCTACCAGGCCTCCTACACCCTCATCACCAGCCAATTTGGATCACTTGTTGTTCCCTTGTCCCTAAGGTTTGTTAACACCACTTCCTTTCCCATGTCCCCCCAGAACAGTCATTCCCGTTGTTTTCTCTTCCAGATTGTTCATTCAGCTTATCTTATTTAGACAGACCCGTGGAGGTAATAACATGCACAAAAACAAGACAGAGCAAAACCATGCAACAATATACAACAAAACAACAACAACAAGCCAATGTAAAAAACACAGCAACAAGATAGAATAGTTAGTTCAAGGACTGTTTGTTGGTCTTTAGGAGTGCTTTGCAGTCGAGTCTGATGGGGCGCCAACCCTTCACCCCATAGTCTATTTTTAGTATTCCCTCGAGACTTCATTGCTTTGTTCCCCTTGCTGTTCTGTTCCACGCCCTTAGTGTTTTGCCTCAGTGTGGTGTGATCAGATCGGGCGGAATTCCTACATTGTGTCTCCAGTGTTGTCCCAGTCATGTGGTCTTCTCAGTGGATTGGTTACTCTGAGTGAGAATATCGTCCTCAAGGTTGGTAGGCCAGGTTATGCTCCACTCTTTCTTCCTCCCCCTTCATTTGCTCCCATGTGCTCTCAACAGACATAACCCTCTCCCTGAGCTGCAGCTTCAGTGCTGTCCTCTGAAATAAATTCTTCTGGGGAGAGGGGCAGCTGTCCATGTAGTTGGGATTGGGGCCGGCCACTCAGACCTCTCCACAGGTTCCCTACTCCATGCCAGCATGTTGCATTCACATCTTGGAGCACTGGGTTGAAGTCTGGTCCCTATGTCCCTGTGGAGATATAAACCTCCCCTTGGGTGAGTTAGTGCCCTGTGCCCCTGCTACCCATTTGGTTTGTATTTTTTCCTCCCCACCTTTTTAGTTGGCTACCATATATATCCCTGGATTTGGTCTGGCACATGCCATACTATCTGGTCCTCGCCCCAGGAATGTTTGTATACAGTAGCTTTTTCCCTATGCCTGTTTTGCATTTTTTTAAGCTTACCTCAGCAGATTCATGTTGTACTTGTCCTTTTGTACTTGGGTGGCTTTGCTTAGCATAATTTCCTCCAGGTTTTCCCATGTGGCAATATGTTTATACGCTCATCACTGCTTTTTAGCAAAGATTAGTACTATGTATGTACCACACTTTTTAATCCACTCTAGTTGATGGAAATTTAGGGTGTTTCCAACTCCTTGCAATTGTGAACCGTGCCACGGTAAACATTGGAGCACAGATCTCTGGCCATGGTTTGTTTCTTGCCTCTTCTGGGTATATGCCCCGTAGTGGGATTGTTGGGTCGTATGGTAATTCGATTTCCATCTGTTTTAGATGTTGCCAGATCGATTGCCATAGTAGCTGAAAGTACCTACAGGTCCACCAGGAGTGGATGAGAGTTCCTGTCTCCCCACAGGCCCTCCAACACCTGTTGCTTTCTGATTTTTTGAATTGGGCTATCTTTGAGTGTGTTAGGTGGTACCTCATTGTTGTTTAATTTTGCATTTCTCTATGGCTAAAGAACAGGAACATTTCCACATATGTTTATTGGCCATTCGGATTTCTACCCCTATAAAACTTCTGTTCAGATCCTTTGCCCACCTCCTCAGTGGGAAATTTGATTTTTTTCTTTTTGGAAGCTAGCAGAGTATTATAGATTTTAGTAATAAGGCCTTTGTCTGATGTGCCATCACTAAAGATTTTTTTCCCAGTCCGTGGACTCTTATTACTCTCTTGGTGAATTATTTTGATGTACGCAGGTGTTTTATCTTCAGTATACCCCATTTGTCAATTTGTGCCTCCTCTGTGTTTGTG
>NW_022103913.1:3270959-3272501 GCF_000313985.2 Echinops telfairi
TTCATTTTTCTGCAGGTAGATATCCATTTTTTTCCAGTACATTTGTTGAAGATGGCATCGGCTTCCCATTGGATATTTTTGGGCCCCTTATCAAAGATCAGTTGCCTGTATGCTGATGATTTTATTTCTGGGTTTTCAGTTATTTTCCATTGGTCTGAGTATCTGTCATTATACCAATACCATGTGAGTTTGACCACTGTGGCTGTATAATACGTGCTAAAGTCAGGTAGAGCAAGCCCTCCCACTGTGTCCTTCTTCTTGAGGAATTCTCTGCTAATTCTGGGCTTTTTCCCTCTCCATAGGAAGTTGGTAATCATTTTTTTCCATTTCTTTGAAGAAAGATGAGAGTAATTGTATCAGGATTGCATTAAACTTATATAGTGCCTTTGGCAAAACTGACAACTTTACTATATTGAGTCTTCCAATCCACAAGCATGGGATATTCTTCCATTTGTTGAGGTCACTCTTGGTTTCTTGTAACAGTGCTCTGTAGTTTTCCTCATACAGATCTTTTGTTCTTTTAGTCAAGTATATCCCTAGATATTTCAATTTGTGCTTGACTATTGTGAAAGGGTACCACCTTTTTGACCTCCTCTTTGATGGAGACGTATAGACTTCTGTTTGTTGATCTTGCATCCTGCCAAACACTTCTATTGCTTCCAATACTCTCTTTGTGGAGCTTTTGGGATTTTCCATATATAAAGTCATATAATCTGCAAATAATGATAGTTTCACCTCTTTCTTCTCAAGGTGAATACCTTTGATGTCTTCTTTGCCTTATGCTGTTAGTTAAACATCCAGTACGATGTTAAATAAGAGTGGGCACAAGGGGCATACTTGTTTGGTCCCCTTTTTCAGTGGTATTGTTTTTGTCTTTTCTCCATTGACTACCACGTTGGCTGTTGGTTTTTCACATATAGCTTGTATTATCTTGAGGAATTCTCCTTCCATTCCTATCTTCTTGAGTGTCTTAAACAGGAATTGGTGTTGGATATTGTCGAATGCCACATCTATCGATATTATCATGTGGGTCTTATAATTTTTCATGTCAATGTGGTGAATGATACTAATGGTCTTTCATATGTTGAACCACCCCTGCATCCCTGGTATGAATCCCACTTTGTCATGATGAATTATTTGTTTTATATACGTTTGTATTCTATTGGCCAGTATTTTGTTAAGGATGTTTGCATCCATGTTCATTAGGGATATTGGTCTGTAGTTTTTGATTCTTGTGGGATCCCTGCCCAGTTTCAGAATCAGAGTTATACTAGCTTTATAGAAGGAGTTCGGGAGTTTGCTGTCTTTTTATATGATCTGGAAGAGTCTGTGTCAGATTGGTGTCAGCTCTTCCCTGAATGCTTGGTAGAATTCTCCTGTGAAGCCATCTGGTCCAAGATATTTTTTTGTTTGTTTTCCCTTGATAACCTTGTCCATTTTGTCTATTGCTATGGGTCTGTTGAGATTCTTTATGTCCTTTGGAGTTAGTATAGGGAGGGATTGTTTTTTCTGAGCTAGGTGGCCGCTTGTTTACCTTCAAGC
>NW_022103913.1:3273939-3277806 GCF_000313985.2 Echinops telfairi
CCCTTCAATCGATACCACATGTGTTTATAGGCCAGGTTGGCATAATAAACTAACTACCTCAGGGGGTAACACCAAAGTTAATTGGCATACTAGAGTCCACAAAGTTCTACATCCTACTTATCCTACTTTGGTGAATAGAAAAACTGGAGTCTTAAAAGCTCATGTGCAGCTATTGGTCTCTCCCTGTCCAGAGCGAAAAAATAGAATGAAGAAAATCAAAGACACATGGAAACAATTCAATGTAGTAATGGACCATGCGAACATTAGCTTTCCCAGCCCTGAGACCAGAATGGCATGGTGACTGGTAATGGCTACCATTATCAGCTGCTCTGAAAGAGATCACATTAGAAGGTCCTGAACAGAGTGGAAGACAAGGGTGGAACAAAACTCAAAATCATAGAAGGGTCCAGGTTTACTGCTCAGGTAGACTGGTGAATCTCCAAGAGTATGGCGCTTCATCCCCTTCAGGTCTAGAAATGAACTCATTCTGATCTTCAGCCAAAGAAAAGCCAAGCCTATAAGGGTAACAGTAACACTAGTAAGTGTGCACACCTTTGAATAATTCACTATTTCAGCTCTAAAGGGCAGCACTTACCCAAGAATAAAGTTCAGAAGGGTTGTGAAAAAAGGAGGAATGGAAACAGGAAACAGGGAAGAAGGGAAAAATGATGGTACATGCAGGGATTGCAATCAATGATATGAAACAAAATGGACTGTTGAATGTAAACCTGATAGTTTACTCTATAAGCCTTCACCCAATTCATAATAAAATATTTTTTTAAAGCAAATTGTATGTCTGTATAGCTTACACAAGTATTTCAAAGGCATTCTCGGGGTTCTTCGTGCATGGAGCTTGCTAGCATCTTTTGCAAAGCTCATGAACCACAGTTGGAAATATTTACAGTGACGTTAATAAAAATAGCATGAGAAAGTTGTTCAGTGGGCTGGAGCCAGAGTTTCCTATTGAGAGAGGCTGTTTTCAGTTTCACAGCTAAAAGCAGTTGGGAGGCTCAACTCTGAGGGTCAGTGAAACCTCCATAGAGTCAGAGAAGCTATGTGACTGATGGACTCCTATTACACATAAAGTAATCCTAAGCCAAAACCCGAATTTGAAAACCAACCAGTGGCTCCATAAACCATGTGGTTCATGACCAACCATCACCAAAAATAGTGATTCAGCCCACAAGATAAAAATGATAATAATGTTTGTTTACAAAAAATCCACTTCTGCTTCTACCCCACAGGGAACTCACCCCACAGGAAAGGAATTTACAGATATAATTCATATTGTACTAAGGAGACCCTGAGTGGAGCCACTAGAGATTAATGAGGCACAGAACCAACATTAGAGTCTAAATGCTTTTACACTCCTTCTTCACTCATTCATTCAATAATATTTGTTCAGCATGGTCCCTAAGCAAAGCACTCCTGCTAACTTTGTGAGCAATGCATACAAAGACATACTGTTCAGACTGATTTCTTCCATAGTAATGTAACTCCTCTTAGTTGTTACGTTGCCCATAAAATCTGGTCTTTTTCTTCGAGAAACCCTACCATTCATGGCATGTGGGGTAATTTTCAAAGGATTGAAAAATGAATTTCAATTTCATCTTGGGGTTAATATATCTTTAATACTTTCTAATCCTTGCTAATCTTCCTCCTGTTCTTTTCTATTTTTCTAAAAGATATTATCTAACTAGAATTTAACGACTTCCATTTGTTTTATTACATTAATTTTTTTTGCTCCCTCTGAACTTGATAATGTTTTCCATGTATAGTGGTGTCATGTAATTTTTATGTAAAATAAACATAAGCCAGGTCTTGACCATTGTAGTAAGTGGTAACCCCACATGGCAAAAAAGAGTGGACACGGCAGAGGAAGGAGTGGGGTGTGGAAAGCCCAACCCATGGAGCACTCACATAACTCTGCAAGGGACTCTTATCTGCCTCTCAGCTCTCTCCATGGCTCAAGCATGACACACGAAAGAGTGTGCTGCCTCTTGTAGTCGTCATGACAGAAGCCTCCCCAGAGCAGTGTTTGACCTGACTTTCTATGGGGAGAGACAGCCACTGGAACACGAGGCATTCCAAATGAAGGAAATGACGGTGACCGCCCAAGGGTCAAGGTGTGTGCTGGTGTCTTGTGTCTCCCCAACTAGAACACGGATCACAATCAGTTGGAAGGCTAGTGTAGCCAGCTGGACTTTCAGTATCCACACTTGGAAGATGAGAGTTTGGTTTTCAAGTAAACTCACTGTCACTGAGTGGCATCTGACTCACAGCAACCCTCTAAGTACAGGCTAAAACTGCCTCTGTGGGTTCCCAAGACTAGCTCTACCGGAGTAGAAAGCCCTGACTTTCTCCCTCAGAAAGGCTGGTGGTTTTGAACTGCTGACCTTGAGGTTAGCAGCCTGAGATAGTTAAGGTTTATTGTGCCAACCAGGCTGGTAAACACACGGGGGATCAATTGAAGGGCAGACAGATAAATGGCTTGGTAAGCCTCCCCTTTCTAGTTCTTGGGTCTCTTACTTTCTGATGGTCAGACCAGGGTGCAGCTGCCTTAGCCAGTTCCCTGCTTCAGCTGGGAAGGCTCACTTCCTGCAAGACATCCCTGAGGAGAAGCCACATGGACCTGCCCTGATGCAGCTGTGGGTGCTGGAGCAGCCTTGTGGAGACCCCTGCCAGCACTAAGATGCTTACATGCTCACCGATTCGGCTTTCCTCCTGCAGTTGGCGTCATTGCGTGTGTTTTGAGAGATGGAGGAGGACTTTGTAGATTGGTGTCAGGCTAATGTTGGACTTGTAGGCTTGGGCAGCACTGGGTTGAGATGCTTTCTTAATGTACACTTACCTTTTATATAAAACTCTCTCTTATGCATATGAGTTTCTGTGGATTTGTTTCCCTAATTTACTCAGACTAACACATAGCCCAACCAGTAAGTGCTCTAGCACCAGGACAAGGGTGGTTAAACATCACTTTGAGAAGGTCCCTGGACTATACTTTGATCAACTCTGTGAGTCTAGAGAATAACTGTAGAGCTGGAGGTCAGAAAGTCCCTCACAGAGTCAGCACTCCTTTTATGAACCTGAAATACATCCAGACTGCTTCCAGCTTCCTCGACTCTTTGTAGTGATCGGTGACCACGCTCAAACTCAGTACCTAAAGCCCTTTCAGAATCCCAGGGTGGAGTTGACCACAAACACACTCAGCTGCTCATCAAAAGGCCTGATTATCTACTTTGGAAAAATCCACCAATGGAAAGTGCAATTGAGTTCTCCTTTGCAACACATCGGGGTACCAGGAATTGGACTCAGCGCTGTGGCAACTGGCTGTTTGTTTGCTTTACTTTATTTTCAACATGTCTCTCTCATTTCTCACGAAGCTAACAAGCATCTTTGCTACCAATTAGGTCATTTTTATGGGAGTATCTGGAAGGAGAATACTTGGATGTGGGCAGATGGAGAGACAAGAACTTTTCTGAGTTGTCTTTTGGGGTTTTCTACCCAATCGTAATACAATTTCCAAGCCTTAGCAGGAGGAGGAGACTGGGAAACTAGGATCCTAAAATTCTGCTGGGCCTATTATGTATGGGCGAAACTAGCACCACACTTTCAGTCTTCCATCCTCTGTGGTGGGAGAGTGTACGGACTAGCATCTGCCAATTGCTTTGAAAGTAAACAGTGGTTGTGTAAGTGGAGTATGCTCTCTGCCTTCTGAAAGCAAAAATCAGTGGAGTGAGGGGCTGTGCAGGGAAATAAGGGCGGTAGAACCCAAAAGAGCCATGGGAGTAGAGGAAATGTGAACCCCAATTGCACACAACGTGCATTCAGCACTTTGCCTTTAACTTCCAGATGGATAATATTCTG
>NW_022103913.1:3277906-3280544 GCF_000313985.2 Echinops telfairi
CCCCAATTGCACACAACGTGCATTCAGCACTTTGCCTTTAACTTCCAGATGGATAATATTCTGTTAGGGGACTCTTGTGTGGGCTCTTTAGAAGGATATGGAAGATTGATGACCCAGGCTGGGACCATGGGCAAACTACGGGCACATCTGCAGCACTGAGCACTTATCTCTCAGGGTTTCCACCAGAACATAAGTGGGCCATTGCCTACTTAAGTGACATGGAGTTTCACAAGGACCATAAACACCTAAGTGAATCATCAGCAGGGCCTGCCAAGTCCAGCTGTTTGCAGCAACAATGTCATTCAGCCTAAACACACCAAATGGCACCATCTCCCGTGGGTGCTTCTCCAACCTGGCATTCCAGGCCTTAGAGAGAGATTGGCACCCTAGGCTCTGACCTGGTGACACCAGAAAAAAAAATTGCTCCAAATATGTAATGATGTTTTGGCCTCCATTACTGTGGTCAGAATTACACCAGCCAGGGATCTCACAGCTTCCAAATCAGTGCCTTGCGTATTAATTGAGAGGAATTCATTTCGACTATAGACCTCGCCCTTGCTTCCATCCTTCCCGATGGCACTCCCATCTCACTGGCACCGCCATGTTGTCCAGCACAGCCCCGAGAAGGCATCGTTAGGGTGCTGCTCACCAAAGCTGCCTTTTCTGGGCACAGACTCAGTCATCTGCCATGACTGGGCATTGGCAGGCTCTGCCATCACTAGTGGAATGCAGTGAGCTGCAATGGCAGGTCTGGAGCCCAGTCTCATGTGTTCCAGTAGAGGAGAACTGGGGAAATCCAAGCAAACAAAACAGCAACCTCCTTGTCATTGAGATAATGATGGGAAAGAAGCCCGGATGAACCCAGAGAGTTTTCATAAAAATCAAAGCTGATACAATCTCAGTATGATAACTTCCTAATTTTTTAGGCTGTTTGGAAATTTCATCAAGTCAATTAGGTCCTGAGACAAGACAACAAGCAGGTCACTGGTTGAAGAGGAAGAAAACAATGTAGTTCTGTAAGAAGGAAAGGGATTTAGATACTTATTGAATTGGAATTTGACCTGTGGCATTAAAATGAAGATTGTCTCCAAAAATATAAATATAAGCTAAATGGGGCACGGACTTGCAGAATAGATTTTTCAGCTTAATAAGTTGTGTCCTGACCATGAGCTCTTGCATAAAAATAGACAGTGAGCAAGGCAAAGAAAAAGAAGCAGTTCAACAAATCAACAAACCACTTTGGGTTCTGGAAATGCAGGTGGCTGAAAGTGTGGCGGTACCCAAAGGGTTGCTCCTTTGAAGTGCACAGCACCCCCACGTGTTACATCAGGACTGAGAAACCTGGGGAAGGACCAGGAGACATCGTTGGAAAACATTGGGAGCCAAAATTGCATCCAACTTTTCAGCATGTCGCTAGGTAAGATCTGAGCCAAAGTACAAAGAGCTGACATAAAACTCCGGGAATTTAGAACTCGGGTTCTGAGACAGCAGCTGTAAGGGGCGGGGAGACAAACAGCAGAGTTCAGAAGGTGCAGAATGAAATCGTCTAGGTTGTAAAGTTGCTCTCTTTCGCTCCCTTTTGCCGCTGTTGGATTTAAATCTTGTGGTTGTCAAAACAAGGTATGTATGAAATTGTACATCCCATTTCATTCACCATAGAAATTAAACACATAGGCATGAAGGTACCGGTGGAACATCGCTGCCTGCACATAATAGCATGCCTATGAATTACAAGAATCAAGCTGCCCTGGAGGGAAGGTGCTTTTGTGTGTGCCAGCGTATCCCATGAGTCTCGAACATGCCCAGAGCACTCCGTCTACTTTCTTCTGAATGAGCTGATGTCACAATGCGTTCTGTTACAACAGAAATTAAATTCTAGTATAAATACACATATGGTCCCATTTCTGTTAAATCGAGCACTGCTGCCATTTCTATGGTTTGGGGTAAATATGAAATTCAGAGTGGTAGATTCCTTCAGGGAAAGGATATAAGCATTATTTTCTTTACCTCTGTGCACAGAACAGGCCCTAGGAGAGTGTCCTGAGCAAAGGCTCTGAGTGAGTGGCCCTAAGGTCGGACCCAGCTCCACAGCTGCGCAGCCCAGAGCCTGGACCAGCCCCTGGGATCTTTCGTAACAGAAAAAGAGGGAGAAGTAGGCCACCCACAGCCCCACTTCCCAAAGCTGAGTGTGCAGCCTGAGCACTCGGAATCTTGTTGCCATGCGGATTCTAATGTAAAAGATCAGGAGAGGCGCGAGAATCTGCATCTTGACAAGCTCCAGGTGACTCTAAATCAGCCAATCCACTGACCACTCTGAGTAGCCAGTCCCAGTGGACATCCAGGCAAGGAAACACACAGGAACTCTGGCTGTGACAGGGGCCCCATCCTGGGAGAAAACACAGGCCCACAAAGCTCTCCCTTCTTGTTGATTCCAGAAATAGCAGTGGTATAACCAAGAGTGCTCGACACTGGGGCTTTCCAATGTGTGCCCCTACCCCCACCCCGCCCCTAGTGGAGCAGCAACAGCATCTCCTCGGAGCACGTAAGAAGTACACCCAGCCCAGACCTCGTGACACAGAAATGCTGGCTGTAGGGCCAGGAAGCTGAGCTTGAACAAGTTCTCCAGGTGATTCAGACA
>NW_022103913.1:3280644-3284207 GCF_000313985.2 Echinops telfairi
TAAGAAGTACACCCAGCCCAGACCTCGTGACACAGAAATGCTGGCTGTAGGGCCAGGAAGCTGAGCTTGAACAAGTTCTCCAGGTGATTCAGACACACAGGACAAGCTGGAAAAGCACCTGCCTTACAGCAGCGGCTCTCACCTTGGCTGCACATTAGTAGCTGGAAAACCTTTTAAACTACTGGTTTTTGAGGCTCTCCTTGACTGAGACCACTGGTCTGCACAAGTTATCAACACTTCCTCCCATACAGCACAAGAACTGGGGAGGCCACACTGTTTCTCAGTAGTATTTGTCTTGCAAACCACCTTGCCCAGTCGCTTTCCCTTCCCCAAGTCTCTCTATCTCTCGACCCCACCACAAGAAGTGTGCCTGGTTGGTGATGAGGTGTGGGAGGATGGAGAGGAAGAGGCACTGAGGAGTGTTTCTCCTTAACACTTTCAACAGAAGGGGTATCTGTGTGTCAATTCACCTGTTTACTTAGGGTCCCATGTACACCCAAGAGTTGTTAAGACTGTAACAAAATAATCTTGGAAACCATATGAGGGTTAAAGCGTGAAAGACTCAGAGGAGGTCTGCAATGGGTTCCCCTGGCCCTGTTTACTACACCAAAGATGTAGCCTTGCATGCAGACTGCCTCCTCGTGTCCTCCCCTCTACTAAACAGAAAACCCTCTTGCCCATGTTCCTATCCCTACAAGCCTGGACCCAAACCCTCCATTCTCCCAACCCATGCAAGAAAGCCCTCATAAACCAACCTCCAAGTGGTGCCTACAGACAAAAAACGATAAAGAAAAGCATTTGAGTAACTTTCTTTCTCATAGGCCCTGGGATTTTCTTTTATTTGTTTCATCTTCTCGTAAGGGGACCAAACACCAGGCCCACTACCACTGAGTCAATTCTCCGTCACCCTGTAGAACAGATTACAACTTCCCCCGTAGGGTTTCCAAAGCTATAAATCTTTAGGTCTTGAAGTACATCTAGATCTTTAGATTTAGAAGTATTTAGAAGACTCTAGATCTTTAGATTTACAAGTAGATGCCACATCTTTCTCCTGAGGAGCCACTAGTTCAAACCTTCAACCTTTCAGTTCACAGCCAAGTGCTTTAACCTTTGCACCAACAGAGCTCACTTCCTAAAGAGGCAAACAGAACAAAACTCACCCCACTGCCACAGAGTCGAGAAGAGGCCTTGAGTGCTGGGCTTCACCTGAGGAGAGGCAGAAATTACCATTTACAGAGCACTCACACAGGCCATGCCCCATGTATTTCCTCTGCACTTCCAGGCTTGTCTTAGGTTTCATTATTGTCCTTGTATTTCAGGTGGGACAAGTGATGCTCAAAGAGATCACATACTGTTGTAGAGGAGAAAAGAGATCCCACATTCAAATATAAATGATCAAACATGTAAGTTAAAAACAGGATGAAGACAATTCATCTGGGTGAGGGAGACCATGGGCACAAAGTCAAAATGGCGTCCAAAGATTTACAAGATAGAGCCACGTCACATGAGAGTACCAGCTGTCACAAAAGCATGACTGGTGCCAGATCAATATATCACGATCACAGGGCATCATGATTGGGACCCGTACATGAGTCTAGCTAGAAACGCTTACAAGATTGGTTCAGGGGCTCTCTAATCAAGGCAGTCATGGTGTGGCTCATGACTATATGACCCTACTATCCCAATTTCTATCAAGGACATATCATAGGCAAGTCCCTGAGAAAAAGGCTGCCCTCCTGGGGCTAGCTAGGCAGGTGGTAACTATCTATTTTCAAACACACTGTCAGATGGTAAGGCTGATCTATGGTCAGAAAGAATTCAATTCAGACTGAACCTATGTGGGGGCTCAAAACTAAAAAATGGATTTAGGGCTTCCACTGGTAAGGCATTGCCTTCTGCACACCTAGGGCCCAGATTGTAAACTCTAATACCATAGCATGTCTGAGAACACAGAACTCAGTCCAGCTCCAAAGTACGTACATGATGCACTGTATCTTATATCTAAATTTCAAAGAACCTAGTTCTTTCTGGCAATAAGGAGTGCTTTCCGACTGTCAGCCTTTTTCCCAGATAGTATGCTAACTGTGGTAGGATCACACTGGGGACACAGGGGCTTTACAGTAGACAGCCCTCCTTTATTTTAAACAGAATTCTATTACTACAGTGCCGGATGGAGGTCCCATGGAGTTTCTAAGAATGTGATGTTATCTCTGCTTCCTCATGACACTTAATTTGGGTGACTGGTTGCTTATTTTAAAAGCATTTCAGGTTGTGGACTAAAACACAGGTGATAAATTTTCTACCTTCTAAAAAGTTGTATTGCAAGGTACATTAAGGTCATCCATCCAGACTAATTAGGGCCCAATGGAAGAGGGTTCTCAAAAGTCTAGTGAGAGGAGGCCAGCTATCTTTGTGAGCTGACCCAGTGAGAATTGTCCTCTAGTCACCCAGCTATAAGGGGACAGGGTCCTTTTAGGGAGAACTGGTTTTCTCTGCGAAGAAATCCCTGCAAACTGGAGCTCCAGATTGGAGTATGACTCAGTGATCAGAGCAAGGCAAACCCAAACTTCAAGCCCCATTAACTGTGTTCCTATCTCATTAATCACAGGAAGCTGAGAGAGAAAGCCAAAGGGTAGTTAAATCATGTTCAAAATTCACAAAAACCATTTTTTACCCAAGGATACAAAATTACTTTTCACTTTTGTTAGAAGACATTTTGGCATGAAGAAGTGAAAAGAGCTAACAGAGGCTAGGTCTCTTGTTTCAATCAGTTTTACTGCAAGGATTCTTTTCCTAGCAGCTACTCATCTCCATGTTCTTTGGCATGAGAAGCACAGCAAGTTGCAAGTCAGACCATCAGAAGGGTGGACATTTTGTTGTTTTTGTTAGATGCTATCAAGTCAGCTCTGAGTCGTAGAGACCTTACATAACGACTGAACAAAGTATTCCAAATCCTGCACCATCCTCACAATTGTTGTGTTTGAGTCTACTGTTGCAGTCAATGTGATTCAAGGGTCTTTCTTTTTTTCTCTGACCTTCTAATGTAAAAATATGATGTTTCCCTTTGGGTCTATATCATAGTTGGTTTGCCTACTTATGTAAGATAGGCATGGGAAGCAAGCCCAAGGAGAACCCAACAGGACCAACAGTCCCGGGGACTTGGGGGATAAGGGTGCCATAGACAGGGGAACAACTAGGGAATTAGAGTCAACGAGGAGAAGCAAATGAAATGATGATGTGACTTATTATATGGCTGGGTCATTAGTATGCTAAAAGGCTAAACAGATTAAAAGGAAAGGAATCTCAGAACAAATGCAAGCAGAAAGACATTATCAAGTTTTTCGATGCCAGTAGCCATACTGAAGTTGGAATTAAGACATTTGCAGAAAAGGGTGGAGATGCCAGAGCCTGTAAATCTACCCAGCTGGGGAGGCAAAGGGCATTTATAGAGGTCTAGATAAAGACATGTACATATGCAAATATATTATATGAGGATGGGGAAATAGATTTATGAGCCTACATTTATAGGTTTAGTATTAAGGCAGCAGAAGGACATTGGGCCT
>NW_022103913.1:3285303-3287364 GCF_000313985.2 Echinops telfairi
GCTTTACACAATTGATGTGTGTATGGATTGGGATAACAGTTGTATGAGCCCCTAATAAAATGTTAAAAATAAACAAACAAATAAATAAATAAATGTATATAAAGAGGAAGAAAAAAATTTTGCCCAGCTGAGAGAGCACTCACTGTTGTCAAGTCCAGTAAAGTGTTACAAAATTGCAATAAAAATTGTTTATATGCAAACAGTTTTCTTTAAAAGAGTAGTTCCATCACGCAACTGTAATTCCTGCACTTTCTGGGTAAGCACAAAGCCAGAGTCTAAA
Source organism: Echinops telfairi (assembly GCF_000313985.2). NCBI lineage: Eukaryota > Metazoa > Chordata > Mammalia > Afrosoricida > Tenrecidae > Echinops > Echinops telfairi. The sequence continues at coordinate 3,285,584 of NW_022103913.1, forward strand.
TTAAGACCATTAAAAATGTTTGGCGTCCTCCCCACTTAGGATCATGCTGAATGCATGAATAGTAGAAAAATGAAAACTCACCTACCTGATCCTTGGTCTAAAAAATAGGACACTGTAGTCTTGATTTTATTTTATGCTTTAATTTTCAGAAACGTATTCACTTCCATCTCCCTCAACTTCTGCCCTACCACACACCCACACTCACACACACAAAAACTAACCAGCGAAAATACATTAAAAAAATTTTAAAGCAGACCAAGTTACCCAAAACACTTACATTTAAGTTGCTATACATTTTCTTTTCTAAAAATAATGCAAAAGAGTGATTTTTTTAAAAAACTGAGTTGCAAGAGACTCATATTGGAAATCGTTGACTTTCTGATTCCGTTGCCAGAGAAAATCAATGTAGCTCGAGAGACACAGCTGCCATCAGAATGGCTTATGCTCACGGCGCTGGTGTAAACCCACACATTTCTTCAGGTGACTAGACCAATTACTTCATTCATCTATAGATCCTGCCAGAGTTTCTGTCTTATAAGTTCCAGAAATCTCTCTAGCTGGGAGCAAATAATTTCATGGATTTGATTTTTTTTTTTTTAAGTACATCACAAATTCCCAGTGCTGGAAAATCATGGTGAAATGTTCATTCCCAACTAGAGGAAGTCTAAAATGGTACATACTAAAAAGCAGACAGATGACATACACCACATGAACTTTAAAATGTTTATACTTTCTGACCCAATAAGTTCATATCTGGGAATAAGGTTTAAAAGAATTTCTTTAAGAATGAAAACATAGTGTTTGCTTTGACAGCACATGTGCTAAAATTGGAACAACACAGAGAAGATTAGCATGGCCCTTGCTCAAGGATGACACGCAAATTCGTGAAGTGTTCCATATTAAAATAGAAAAAAAAATAATGAAAACATAGTATTATGCATAATGATGTTCATCGCATCATGATATATAATAGGGAAAAAAGGTGGGGAAAGCCCATAGTTTAATAGTTTAATAGAAAAAGCTTAATGGCTTCTACAAGGTTGAAACATGAAAAGCCTACTCCAGCAGACGCTCTCTTCCTGGAATCTGAACCCTCTCGAAGGGCAAGGAGGCTTTAAAAGATGGTCCTGCGTTTCTTCTGTGCAGGCTGGGCCCCAGCACTGAGGCCTCCTGCCCTACGGCTTCCTACTCCTGGCTTTCCAACGGTAGTCAATTTCTGAGCCTCCATAGTCAGTCATTTGATATCCTTTTGATTAATTTAGTTAGAGGTGGCACCTGATGATTGTACCAAAGGACCATGGCATATATAACCAACCCATTACCTAATCAGACCCTGGAATTTCAAGTTGCCAATCACAGTTCAAGTGTTTCTCAAAGCATGTTCAGTGGAACTTAAGCCTTCTAAAAGCAGATGTTTCAGAAATACAACATAATGTATCCTACCTCAGGGAAAAAGTACACACTAAAGATTTTGAGAGTGCTACTATAATTTAGCCTAGTGTTTTCTAATTTAATTGAACACAAAACTTTTACTTTCAAGGTATACAAAGTAATAACCTTTAGTGAAGAAGGAAAACTAGAAATTCCTTTAAAAATTTTTTTTTCATTTTATTTTTTAATAGTTTTATTAGGGGCCCATACAACTCTTATCACAACCCATACATACATCAATTGTGTAAAGCATATTTGTACATTCATTGCCCTCATCATTCTCAAAACATTTGCTCTTCCACTTAAGCCCCTGGCATCAGGCCCTCCTTTTCCCCCCTCCCTCCCCGCTC
>NW_022103913.1:3290040-3344516 GCF_000313985.2 Echinops telfairi
GGTCTAGATAAAGGCATGTATATATGCAAATATATTTATATATGAGGATGGGGAAATAGATCTATGTACATATATTTATAGGTTTAGTATCAACCTTTTCAAGAATCAAATGAAAGAAGAAATCCCAGCTCCATTGATGGCATTTGGAAAAAAAGAGGTGTCCAGGAATTGACAGTATACCACTGAAATGTTTTAACAAATATATGCAGCACTAGAGGTGCTCACTGATCTAAGCCAAGAAATGTGGAAGACAGCTACCCAGTCAACTAACCGGAAGATTTCCATACTTGTGCCTACTCCAAAGAAAGGTGATCCAACACAATGTGGAAATTTCTGAACAGTTATAATTAATAGCACACACAAGTAGTGCTTTGCTGAATGTAATTCAAAAACTATTGCAACAGTACATCAACAGCTACCAGACAATCAAGCTAGTTTCAGAAGAGAATATGGAAGGAGGGATCTGACTGCTTATATCAGATGGATCTTGGGAGAACGCCCAGAATATGAGGATGCTTACGTGTATCTTATTAAAAGCATTCAACCATGTGGATCATAACAAACTACGCATAACTTTGGGAAGAATGAAAAATATAAAACTTAGTTTTGTTCAAGCAAAACCTGTACATAGAAAGAAAAACTATCACTTGAACAGCACTAGGAGATACTATGTTTGAACACAGCATCTGAAGAGAACAAAAAGAGGTATACCTTTGTATCTTTTCACCACACGGATCCAGTTTGTATGCTAAGCCCACTATCCAAGAAGCTGGAGTACAAAATGAGGAAGAATGAGGAATCAGAATCGAAAGAAAACTCATTAACAGCCTGCAATAAGCAAATGAGTCTTAAGGAAAACAAAAGATTTGAAAGTTACTGATGAAGATTATCAATTACGCCTCAGCATAAAAAAAATCTTCAGAGCCCCTAAAAAAATTTTTTTAATCCACAAACGGATCAATAAGCAAGCAGGATAAATATAAAATAAAAATATCAAAATGGTTGCAATTTCTTTTCGCCTGGATCCACAATCAACGCTCATGGCAGTGGCAGTCAGGAAATCAGTGTCGTACATTGGGTAAAGGTGCTGCAGAAGACCTCTTTTAGAGTTGAAAGACTAAGAGGCACTTGACCCATTCATGGCATTTTCAATTACTTCATACGCCTGGGAAAGCTGGATAATGAATAAGACCAAAAGAGCTCATAACTTTGAACTATAGTGCTGGCAAAAAATATTAAATATACCCTGGACTGCCAGAGGAAGTACAGCCAGAATGCTCCTTTAAAGCGACGATGGCAAGATTTCCTTTCACGAGTTTCAAAGAGCTTGTAGAAAAATTACTTTTCATTCACTTCACCCACCTTTCTGAAGCCCCCTCCTACTTTGAGCAGTTTGGTAGCGGGTCAGTCAGAGGGAACCCTCAACTAGAGAAACTGACAGTGACAGCAACGATGGGCTCGACAATTAGGAGAACGGCAGGACTGAGCAGTACTTCAGTCTGCTGTACACAGTGCCACTAATAGTTGGAACGGACGACATGTTTAAGTGACACATGAGAGTCATCTCAATTCTTTACTGAGAATTATACTATATATACTTGAGTATAAGCCAACCCGAGTATCAGCCGAGGCACTTCATTTTACCACAAATTTTACCATAAAAAATGTGAAAAACTCGGTTATACTCAATTGTGTACAGCACGTGCCATGATAGATTATTATAAAGATTATAAAATATGCTGTTCTAGAATTTCATTAAACAAATCTAGATGTACTTGAGATCTGTAATTTATCACACTTGGTATTATAACCTCAGAACTAGACAGTAGGCAGAGTAATTCCCTATCTTAACTATCACATACTTTCCTCATTCTTCACACGTTACTGGTGGTTTCATTCCATAATATACAAAATAAAAGACACCAAGTTTTATTACAAAATATATGCATATTAATATTTAAGGAATTTTTCTAAAGTTTTATGTCGAGAAAAGATTAATTGCAAAAGGTTCAAGGATCAATTTCTGCTTTCACGTGTGTCTACTATATAAGTCTTGAATTCAGTAGGCTTTCCTGGCACACACTGAGAACCCAGTATTTTTAAGTCTCTGGAGAAATACTTGATGAGTGGTGTCTGCTTTGTGGCACTTACACACACAGACATGGTATGTGGCAGAGTTGGACATGCGGATTTCTCTGGAAAAATACATTCTTAAAGTTAAGATAGGACATATTAGGGGAGCTCAGGATAAGTACCCTGTGAAACATGTAAACTACACATAACACATTTAACTTTAGTGTTTAAATCCACATTAGCTAAATGTTACTGCAAATGGAACATACAAAGAAATGTAGAGCCCCCAGTTTTTTGATCCCTTGCTGTGTAGCAGGATTGAAGTTTGCTTTTCCTGAAAATGACTTGACAGAAACTTTCAGATGCTACAATGGGCAAAAGCCATCCAAAAAGCATTGTTTCAAATGCTTTTAATAACTGCTCATACCCAATAGCTTATTACAGTGCAAACTGAAAGATGTTGAAACCAAAAACATCATCTATAAATACCAGTCTACAGTGAAGTGCTTATTCTCTCCAATGTCAATGTTTCAGCTAAGCAGAGGACCAAAGAGTGCATTTAATCAAAGTTTTGCTCCTCCAGATTCATACTTGTACAGCTGTGAGAACTCCAAAAGCTTTACAAATGTCCTGAGGACATTACTATACAGCCATTATTTCTGGGTAGAATTTAAAATGTATTTTCCTTTCCAAATTCTGTGTTATTTCAGCTCTCTACATTAAATAGCTGTAGTTTTAGGGGACATTTTTTTACTCATGCATAATCTGAAAATACAAACCATAACTTCCAAAAGACACAAAATACATGAACTCAATTTCACTGAAAATTACTAAGCTTTTTAGTCTTCTCAGGATATTGTTCAATCCACTCATTTTGTGAAAATTGCATATTGCTTCTCAGTCTGTTAATTTGTATAGCTTAGTGGGTTTTTTAAAAAACTTTTGACCTTGGACAATTTCAGTACGTTTCACTGTATTTGATACTATTCTCCAGTTTCTCTCCATGGACACCCGATTTCAGCTGTTTTTACATTTAGATTTTCTTTCACAAGCTTCTTTTTAGAAACTTTGGTTAGTGGAATCTATGAAAAAGGCTACCTATTTTTCATAATCTACTTAATAAAACATTGTTTTTCAAAGGAGATTGAGAATTGTCACCTATGAGATTGGGATGATTAAAAGGGGTTATTAATTGTGCAATAAATATGCTAATGCATCTCTAAGCTTATAACACTGTCAATAAGCCAAATACAAACCAAGTATTAGAATCTATCTTTTTCAAGGTCCCAATACCGTGGACTATGGTGTTATTCTACATAGTCTAATTACATCATGACATTTCATTAAGGTTGAATCAACATTTAATATTCAAAACCACTATGATAACTATGTATTGGTGATTCACATTGACTTCATTCTTACAACTATATATGGTAATTACTATCCCCATTTCACTGGCGAGAAATTAGATTCTTGAAAGATCAATTACTAAGAGTCCGAACGCAATACCATAACCCATGCCCATCCTCTTCCTGAACTTCTCTGCTATACCTCACTTAAAAGTTATTCTAACAGGGAATCCAGGGCGGATGAGCCCTACAGGACCAGTGGTGTGAGTGGTGATACTGGGAGGGTAGAGGGAGAGTGGGTTGGAAAGAGAGAACCGATTACAAGGAACTATATGTAACCTTCTCCCTGGGGGACAGACAACAGAAAAGTGGGTGAAGGGAGACGTCGGACAGGGCAAGATATGACAAAATACTAATTTATAATTATCAAGGGCTCATGAGGGAGGGGAGAGCAGGGAGGAAGGGGGAAAATGAGGACCTAATGCTAGGGGCTTAAGTGGAGAGCAAATGTTTTGAGAATGATGAGGGCAATGAATATACAAATGCACTTTACACAATTGATATATGTATGGATTGTGATTGAGTTGTATGAACCCCTAATAAAATGATTAAAAAAATAAATAAAATTGCTAAGAGAAAAAAAAGCTATTTATTCTAAAATAATTTAGTGTTCTTTTTTCAAAGCAGAAAAATAACTTTAAAAATTTTTAATTTGATGCTTTGGGGTCTTTGCCCCCTTTACAGTGTGGCAAAGTATCTAAACCAAACACTGATTTCATTATATGCCCCAAAGTTTTCTTGTGTCAAACTCTTGACCATACTGGAAAAAGAAGGGGGAGAAGTATGGGAAAAAATGAGTATGGTCATTAAAAATGTTAACACTACAATTTGCAAATCTCATCTTGTTTTGCCCTTATTTTGTACCCCATGTTATGAAATGTTCATATGAAATTACCTCTTTCTTATACTTTAAAGAGGACATGGAGCCCAGGGAGTGGGAAAACAGTACAGAACTTCAATGAAGTAGAGGAGCAGATAATATACAAACCTGGTGTTAGATTATGCTTTCTTTTAAAGTAAACACACCATTTGAAAAATCCTTTGCAAATGACATAGAGAAATACAGATGCTTCAAAGAAAACAGTGAGCTTGAACAAGGAACCTATGAATTCTTTTTGTGATAATGGTATTAAACGCAGGTTAATGGGTACATGGATGTTTGACTAGTCTTTTGGCAATGTGGGTAATTTTCAATAAGAGTAAAGTAACTTTCTGGAAGGGGGATGGTGATATAGAAATGAAACCATTTAATGAAAATGATGATCTTTCATGGACATATCTGAAATGAAAACTAGTTTTTAGTTATGAGCCATAAATGTAGCTTGCATCTCAATGATTTTGCTTGGGAGAAAGGGTATGAAAGCAGACATGGCTTGCTGAGCTTGCCATTAGAAAAACAACTATATAGAGACAATACATAAAGAGCCTTCAGTTTGCTATGAAAACAACATATTTTTATTAAAGTAATTAAGAGTGAAAAACAACAAAAGGGAAATTCCACAACCTTTGTTTGCAACTATATTATCTTTATGTAGAAAACTTATAAAGTGACATCTGGTCTGGAAAGCAGCTCCACAATAAACTTAACCCTTTCATCAAAAAAACCAAATCAAAGAATCCGTTCACCTGAAAGAAACTGTCTTGCTGTCGAATATTTCAGATGATTTCAATTACATTATACTCATTTCTGATAAATTGTCTTTCCTGCTATTTCAAAGCATCAGAGCGAAAATGTACAAGAGCATGGTGAAGTAAAAGGAGAAAACACAAAATTCTAAGCACAATTACACATGAAAATGAACTAGGGCGTTTTATCTATAGATCTACAAAACTATATAAATAACTAATTACACATATAGTTCATTTACATAGACGCTCCATGAGGTGGTACTGAATAAACACTGAGGCATTGACTTTTCAACCACAGACACGGCTCACTGGGAACAGCAGCACATTCCCACCTTTTCGTCTAGCATCACAGCACTTCCCCTGGGATTTGTGTTTGTGTATTACCTAAGTTATGGGAAGCTAAAAACAAAAATAAAGAGTACAATGGAGTAAACACCCCCTAAAATCTAGTCTAAAACATGCACGCGAAATATTGAGAACAAACACTGTGTAAATGCGAGATTTTTATAAATACTCACATGTTCCTTTAAACATCAAACGCATCTGCATGGGATTTTCGCTAATTGACGTTTACACATTAAAATGTAACAGAAAAGGGGGGTAGGGTGGGGGAGGGCAGGGATAAAGGGGAGCAAATATCAAGTGCAAGAAGAATGTTTTCGAATTGATGGTGCAGCAATTTCATGCTTGATCTAATTGAACTAGGGATTGTTATAATTATCTGCAAGAGCTCCCAATAAAACGGAGAAAAAAATGTAACAAGAGTAAAACAAATTACAACATAGCTCTTATATCTTAAATGTCTTAAAGGGACAGTCTTAGGAAAGTGGTACACTTCTTTTTTAAACACAAGTTTCTCTGTTAAAGAGATCACACTGCAAGGCCATCAGGGTAGGTTCTGTCACTTTAGCGAGACAGGGATTTGCTTTTATTCACTAACAACAATAATGATAAACTGCCATCATTGATATATACTTCTTTAAAATGCACACCACCGTGGAGGCAAATAAAGACACTAATTTTATGAAACCTAAACTTGATCATGATCAGAATGCTTTATAAATACTTTCTGGTATTAACCATCTTAAGAGTTTGGGGGTAAATTATAGAAGTCATAAGCAAGTATTGCCTTTCATGTATAACTTTTTAATTGGGATAAAAAGTCTTAAGGGTAAGCCCATGGGAATGGTCTACAAAAAGACAAATTAGGTCAGAGTACAGTAATTTCCTGCAAACTTTAGCAGAAAAACCAAGGAAATTCTGAGCCAAATAAAAGCACACTTTGGGTCAGGATTTTCATCTCTAACTTCTCAACATGCTTCAAATCAGAAATCTCTTCACTTACTAGCAGTTATCAAGAAAACAGAGTGCCAAAAAAAGAGATTCACTAACATGATCCTCTTTAATCAGCAGGACTCTCTTCGGTAAGAAATAGACTACCATTTATATTCTTTCTCTAATCTGTAGTTGGAAGAGGAATGGTACTGGTGGTAAGGAATCCCTATGTAAAAATGTTGGGCCAGAGGGGAAAGGGCCTAAGATGCTCCCTCTCAGAGGAATACACAGAGGATTTCTGCTATGTGTAGCTCTGGGAGAAGACAGTAAGGCTTTATACTGGAGAGCTGGCACAGGGTACTTCCTGTAACTATGTCATGACTATGAACATTATAGTGAACTTTTGGAACTTTGTTACATAGTGTTCTTTATATTAGAATCAGGTGAATATGCAATTTCAAAAGCATGGTACATTGGGAGTTAGAATCTACCACTGTAACCAATGGATTCTTTTGTTTTTCTTTTTTTTTCCTTTTGTTTTTCATAATGGCATCAGTTTCTGATCCCATTGAACTCTATTGTGTGTCCATGGGGGAAATAAACATACATAACTCTAGGTATTTTCTCATGAAGTTAAATTGGAAATAAACTATTTACTAATGCCATCTGTAGTCCAAGAGAAAAGAATTCAAGGTAATCTAACAGATATATTAATAGACTTCACAGATGATATATTCCATCAGGCTTAAGCAAGCTTCGCCACCACAAATAGGAGTGTACCTGAAGCCAAATAAAAATAAGTGTTAAATTACACCCCAAGAGGAAAAATACAATTTAGCACCCCAAAGTGACCCAAGAGTTCCTTTCTTATTCTCCCAGACATTTCCCAAGATGGGCGAGAAATAAAGCATCCTTTGAAATTTGACTGACAAAATTTTTCAATTTGTCCAAATAATTTGTCCAATTATTTCTAAGCCTGTAGTAGACCATCAGTAAGTGATAGAATGCTCAAATCACCAACAACTCCTATTGCTATTTTTCAAGGAAAGATAGATTATATCAATTTTGATTCTCCTAGGCAGTGAACCAAAGAAGAAAAACGTGTTGCTTTATAAATGGTTGGATTTATACATATTTAAAAGTTAGCACCAAATGTTCACATTTAATTAATCTGAGCAACTATTAGAAATTAACCCTTTCTTACAAAATGGGAAAAGGAAAAAAATATAGCTGAATGACAAGGGAAAATTACTCAAGCAATATTTTCGCATTGGTAAGACCTATTAAGCAAATCAATCTCATCAGCTAACTGCAAAAGCTATCAGAGGTTTGCCCAGGTTGGCAGCAGTATGTGCAGTTAGCATCCTAGAGCTCAGCTGAAAGAACTAATCCCTGAAGCATGGGAACAGGATTTCTTCTGTGACCAGGCAAGATTAAAGAAAACAAATTAAAATTAGGCTTTTAAAAACTCAGCCTAAATCAAAGCTATCCATTATAAAATAGTGTTCTACAGTCTCTATTAGGGGTGAGGAAAAATAAAAACAAATATATAAAACCACTACACAATTAAGTGCCTAAATGAAAAATTGAAAGCAAAATTCACAAATAGTAGTGTCAGTTCAAGTCTACAGAACCCTTTATTACATTTTATTTGTAAGTAAAACCAAGAGTACAAACTTTCTTATTTCTCACCCCACATTATTTTTATTCCCATTGCATAATCAACTTCAACAGTTTGATTTAAACTCACTTTTTGCACCCTGAATCAAAAGACAACTGTATGCGCCATTTTCTGCAAACCATTATACTTCAAATATCGCTTAACATTTTAACTAAACACTGAATCCTTTAATACACTAGGATAGTTTAACAGGGTTAAAGAGACAACCAACATTCAAGAAAACCTCTATGGCCAAATCTTAAAGTCTCTTTTATATAAATAAATGTCTTTCATGATAGAAGATAAAATCAAGTTTTCCCAAAAAATAAGTTTTTGCTCAGAATATGGGTTTGGTGTATTGAAATAATAGTTTCTTTATAAGGCATTCCATGAACAAAAAGCACCATGTCCAATATCCACCTGTCCTCTGACTTCTGGGTACTAACATTAGCCAGTGAAGAGAATTTTAATGAAGAAGAGAGGGGTTGGCAAACCTACAAGAGGAATCTCAAGTTCCTTAATTTTGATAGTCATCTTGGTAAATATAGAAGTTTAGCTACAGGAACATTGGAGTTGGTAAAGTGCATTATGTAAAAGAAACACAATAGTAGTCCCAAACTCACTTAGAACTCTTAAGAGATCTGCTGTCACCAGTGGGGCAAAAAAACAACATTATAGTTTTCTGTTCAGATTTTATTTGAAATCTAATTCCAATTTTCAAAGCTACAAAAGGAGGGGAAGACATCTGTAATACTTTTCTAAGTCACAACATCCTAAAACAAAATACTACCACCAGCAGATCCATTATACACATTTCTGATGAAATTCTTTAACACAATAAAAATTTTTACCTTGAGAAACAGCCACAACAAAAGTAATTTGTACAATATAAAACAATGACGAGTCTAAAGATGCAGTTGCTCGTGAGTTTACACATGCATTCGCAAACAGACAAACAAACAAACAAAAAACCCCAGGAATGCTCTTTCATTTGTTTTTTTTGTTTGTTTTGTTTTTGTTAAAAACAGACTGTTCAGGCACAAAACAAAGTTGCGTTTCCAATAAGTGACAGCATCTTAAAAACATGTGAACACTATGTCAGTGTTTGTTTTTCTTTGACTTTTTATGAGACCTGTGTGGAGACCGGGACTGGGACCTGGATTTCTTCCCTGATTTTTTAGGTGATCTCGACCGAGATCGCCTAGACCTCTTAGGTGTCCTTGAACCAGATGGTGACCTGAGGAAACAAACAAAAAAACAAAAGACCATTTATTGAAGTATTCATACGATCACGACTGATTAGCCTTCAACTATCAAAAATGATATTAACCGAGCAAATTAAAAGGTAGTAAAGCAAGTGAGATTAAAGTATATTGTCTATTGCACATGCACACATGTGTATTTTTTACTTTTTTACTTACTATGAAGGCAGATTTCTGAGCCTTACTACTGATAGAGTGAATTATAAACTTGAGAAATACCAACTGGGATTTAACAAGCTCCCCAAGTGATGGATAACACTCCCAAATTTGAACCTCTAATCAGCAAGATAAAGTTCCAAAGTGGCATCTAAATTCATTCACAAAAGTTAAAACTCCTTTAATTCGATTCAAAGGTCTCATGGACAGCAGTGTTTTGTTAAGTACTGTTCATAAAGATGATCTCTTCAAAAATAGGAACTTTTCCCTGCCACCTAGTCAGTTCCAACTCATAGCAACCCTGCAAGACAAAGTACAACTGCCACTTGGGGTTTTCGAGGCTGTACATCTTTGAGAATAGAAAGCCTCTGCTTTCTTCTTTTGGGGCTGGGCTTACGCTGCTGACTTTGTGGTTAGCAGCCCAACATGTAACCCATTACATTAAATAGCAAGTGCCATTTAGAAAATGAGGAAGTTACTGTCTATTTGAGCCACAAAGAAAGTTTCTGGATAAGGCAATGTTAGCATTCAGGATAATTATTTAATACGAGAAATACAACATTTATGAAACACTTTTCTGGAACTACAAGGGAAAGGGTACATAAAATACTGTTACATACTGAAGAGGAGGTATTTATGGTATTTACTTCCACAAATCTCTGCCCATGAACTTGTTAACAAGATTGCTGTGGAGGGAAAAATTTATGTTTCTTTCAGTTTTAGAACAAAGAATAATCTATGGGAACTAAAGAGCAAAACGAAAAGTGAAGCAGCTAGCCCTGTGTTTCACAGGAAACACGATGTGATGCTAAAAATTCTTGTCTGGTCTTTTTTCTTACTGTTGGAAGCCTTCTTAGGTTTAATCATAAAAGAAAGTTGGCAGTGGGGGTGGGGGGTGATAATAGAGTGGGATAGTATGAAACAAAAGTATTTCTCTTTGTTTTTCAATCCTTTAAAGTAGTTATTTTCAAAAACTACTAGAATGACAAGAAGACTGACATCTGAGACATTAAAAGACATTAAAAGACGGCATGCATTTACCTTTTGGCCTTTTTGCTAACATCTCTGGGAGAATCTTTGTGAGATGACCTAGACCGTGAGCTCTCTTTGTGAGACCTTTCAGAACGCTCGGAACGCTCTGATTTTGGTGAGGGGGATTTCACTCGTCTACCACTGCTACTGCGAGATGGGCTGGGGGATGCACTGTGTCGCCTTTTCCTATGGAACAAAGCCCAACAATCAATTAAGTCAGCAAAGGATCAAGACTCACTTTTCTTTCCTAAATTAGCTACTAAGTCCTGCTAGTTTATATAAACTTTGTTTTCATTAACTTTATTGTTACTTCCAATTACATTCAAGTGTTTTCATACTATGAACAAACACATCTTTATTTAAATCTTTGGATTAGATAATAGCACAATAGAGCTTTAAACAGTTCATGTAAAAATGTAATTAAAAAATAGAATTTTTCCTACAAACTTAATGAAGCTCCTCGAATTATAAAATAACTTTTTGGTTTTGATATTTTTTTCTTATTATTGTGGTTATGAAGGCAAATTTGCTTTAGCAAATGACGATTAAAGTATTTAAGGGTAACATGGGTGAAGGGAGACAGCAGACAGTATAAAATAAGAAAATAAAAATAATTTATAAATTTATCAAAAGTTCACAAGGTTGGTAGAGTGGGGGAAGGAGGAGGAAAAAGGAGCTAATACCAAGGGCTAAGGTTTGGAAATGATGATGGCAAAATATGTACAACTGTGCTTGATACAATTGATGTACGGATTGTTTTAAAGTATTTAGGGATAATAAAATACATTTGCAAGTTATTCAAATGGCACAGAAAGAGGAGGAAAGGAAGGGAATGTTTTAACATCTGGGTAAAAGATATCTGGAAACTGTATTGCTCTTTAACTTCTCTTTAAATCTCAAGTTATGTAGAAATAAAAAAATTAAAGAAAAAAAATGTGACAAGTTTACCAGTTAGTAAAGCTGTCAAATGAGACTAATTCACAGGCAGTACATACAGATTTGATCTTTGGATTACGAACTAAATCCGAATTTTTGTCATTTGTAATCACTTGGTTTTTGTTGAAAGCTCAGCTGTGTTAAAGCAAATTCCTTTTCTAAATTAGAAATCGGACTTATGAAAGACAAAATAGAAACCGAAAGAGAAATACTTGTGATTAGAAGAAATACTTAGACGTGAGGAGGAGGGTCCCTATGGCCTCTGTCCCCTTTCAAGACAAGACTGAAAGAGCTAAGTGTTAACATACAGAGACTAGAACCAAGGCTTATATTGCAGGTAACAAGAAAGATCCAGCAAGCGGTGCTATTATTGAAGTCTGACGTTTGTTACCTAATGCTGTACCTGAAATCTCACGAGAAAATGTTTTTGTTTTTTTAAAGGCACCATATGAAATCCATAAAGCGTTAATGCTACCATTAATTAAAGCAAGAGCTAGCTAACTACCCCATTTCTCAGCTACTTCTGCCTCCTGCAGGCAAGAATAAATATTTTGCTCATGGAAAAATACTTTGCCAACTTGTTGGCATCGATCATAAAAATACCCCTCCCCGCGGCGCCCACCCCCACACATACATCAAGAGAACATTTCACATTGTACCTTTCTTTCCTCGTTGGAGTACACTCATCTTTTTCCTTCTTGTCTTTGGATCGTGATTCCAATTTTTCTTTATCCTTCTTGTCTCGTTCTCGTTCTCTTTCTAATTCCTTCTCTTTCTCCTGTTATTTTTTTTAAGGAAGAAAATTCTTAATTATTTGAAATACATCAATCAGTGTTAATTTCACAATATTTTCTCTTCCAGAGAACTATTTCTTTAAACTATTACTTATAGTAGGATATCATTTTTTACATTATCATTTCTTAAAAGTTTGTCTTCCTAGGAAAGCTAGTTATTTCTTCCACTTAATGAGTAATAGAGTAAAGATACCAATGATAGCAGAACATTCACTGAGTGCGTATCATGAACTAAGCAACACACCACACAGCTTTCCATATAGTAATTCATACAATCCCACATAACATGCTTAGGAGTAGTACACAGTTTTAGTCTCATTTTTGAGATAAGGTTGGACAATATACTCCTGGTCACACTGCAAGTGGTGAAGTCAAGATTTGTACCTAAGCTCTAGAGTCAGAAACCGTAAGCACTACCTATAGTGCCACTCTGCCCGCCTCAGAAATTAGCAAAATGAAACAATCCCCAAGCTTGGAACCAAGCTCATGCCTCTGGCTCCACTTTCAGACACACGAGAGACCTGTAAAGTGAAAAACAGCATCAGAGAGGCATATACTCCTTAATGAAATCTAGCCATCCCAGACTAAGGCGGCAGCATTTGCTCACAAATAAATCGTAGAAGACAGGAGGGGCAGAAAAATAGGAGAAATCAAACAGGAAACCTAGGGAATAAGTAGAGTAAGTGCTGCTATAATTCCGAACAATGTCATGAGACATAGTGTTGAATATAAAACTAGTTTGGTTAGTAAATTTTCTTCTCAACTACAACAACAACAACAACACAAACCCAAAGCAAAACTGAAAAACTGAAAGAAAAAAACAAACAGGTGGTCCCAAATTATGACTGAGATGTTCCTGTGTCTTCAAGGTGAATTTGTAAGTTAACTTGGAACAGGTGCCTATGATTCTTACTTATATTTGCTAAGATTTGCAGGCTCATTACGCATCGGGATTGACTTGAGTGGGTTTGGGTTTTATAGTTAAGAAAAGGTATGCGAGTCTTTTGAATGAATTAAAAGTTGCACATGCAGCAAGTGAGTTGGAGTTGGTTCAGTCATTTCAAAGTGAAGCCAAATTTACATAAACATTCTCTGGGGATCTTCTGTAATGCACTGACCTTTCCAGCACTGACTACAATAAAATATAAGGGGTGATTTTAATTTTAATAAGTTGTTGTAACCAAAGAGTTGTTTTAAATGGTCTAATATACACAATAATGTATCACCAAACTTTAATGAGATACAAGTAACAACTATACTGGCAATTTAAAATCCCAACTTATAAAAAATATACTGACTTCATGACTATAAAATTATATAACTACAAAAACGTATTTGTGCTCAACAGAGGCTATAACTGTCGATTGCCATTTAAAGTTCTGACTTTTACGGATATCTGTATTTTTAAGAGATAGCTACTATGAACTTTACTGATAGAAATCTAATTTTTTTAATGGCCTACATGGAGTTCCTAGGTAGTGCAAACAATTAATGCATCTGGCAACTAACAGAGGTTAGAAGT
The DNA here is from genome assembly GCF_000313985.2 of Echinops telfairi. Taxonomy (NCBI): domain Eukaryota; kingdom Metazoa; phylum Chordata; class Mammalia; order Afrosoricida; family Tenrecidae; genus Echinops; species Echinops telfairi. The sequence goes on from NW_022103913.1 coordinate 3,303,789, forward strand.
CTTTCCAGAGGTACCTCGGAAGAAAGGCCTGGTGACCTACTTACCAAACACCAGCCACTGAAAACCCTACTCAATTCTACTCTGCCTATGTATCAGAATCAACTCAAAGGCAACTTACTCATAATATGATCTACTGTGTATCATGAAAGACATAACTGACTCTTCTCATATTTGTGGGTTGGGGGAACCACTTTATTGCGATTTACCCCCTCAACGTAACAACACTCTTCCCACTTCCTCCCTAGCGTCTGTTTTAATTTGCCCATCTTACCTGCCCCTTCTTCCTTCTGAACTTTGTTGTTGGGCAAATGCAGCTTTTAGTTTTTTATGCTTGATTGTTCTCTGGAGTACCTGCCCCCCTAATGTTACAATTTTAATCATAGAAAGGAAGAAGTCTAACACGGTAAAACCTTATGGGCCTGTTTCACTTTATGAACTATAAATTAACTCCTGGGGGTAGGATCAGTTCCAGGCTCTATGGCAGGCGTCCTCAAACTAAGGCCCGTGGGCCACATGCGGCCTGCCGAGGACATTTATCGGGCCCGCCGGGCGTTTTTGCCCCGTTTTGTTTTTTACTTCAAAATAAGGTATGTGCAGTGTGCATAGGAATTTGTTCATAGTTTTTTTTAAACTATAGTCCGCCCCTCCAACAGGTCGGAGGGACAGTGAACTGGCCCCCTGCTTAAAAAGTTTGAGGACCCCTGCTTTAAGGGCTTACATCTTGGTGGTTACACTAGTCTGTAGCAGGTCAGTAAGTCTGGTCTTTTTTAGTTCCATGTTGTTTGCTCCTGCTCTGCCAAAGACCATCTATTCTAATCACAGTGCTCAGTAGTGCTACCTAGATGCCATCCAGTGTATTTGATTTTCTTCACAGGTCTTTGCTCTTAGATGGCTCTAAGTTTTAAAAAGAAGGAAAAAGACCTATACCAGAAGTCAGCCAAGTTTCATTATAAAGATCCAAGTAGCAATTATTTTGTCATTATTCAACTCTGCCATCATAGCCACTAAAGCTGCCACTAAGACAACACACAAATGAATGGAATGGGCAAGGCTGCGGTCCAAGAAACCTTTAGTTAAACGATTAGACAAGAGCCATACTTTGCTGACTCCTGGCAGGCACCTCCTCGCCAATTTCAATCATGGAAAGTAAGGAGACTAACATGGCAAAACATGTATAACTTGTTTTGAGATTGCTACCACCAGTAGGAGTGAATGTGTCCTTGACAACCTCAATCTTTCTGCATTTATCATGATGTTTATGTATTAGCCCAGTTGTGAAAATTTTGGTTTTCCTTACATTTAGCTATAATCCTCAATACTAAAGGATGCAATCCTTGATCTTCATCAACAACTGTTTTTCATTCTCATGTTCAGCAAACAAGGTTGTGTCATCTACTGTGGGTTGTTAATAACCCTTCCTCTAATCTACATGCCATATTCTTCTTCATATAATCCAGTTTCTCTGATTGTCTGCTCAGCAGAGTGAAAAAAGTATGGTGAGGATGCAAACCTGATACATACCTTTCCAGATTTTAAACCATGACGTATTCCCTTGTCCTATAATCACAGCTGCCTCTGGAGTCATACACGGGAGCCTCGCGAGACAATTACGTGTTCTAGAATTTTGACTCTTCTCTAAGCTAAGCAGATATTTATGATCCACAGTTGAATGTCTTTGTATAGTCAAAACACAAGTAACCATCTTTGTTACTCAGCCAAGATCAGATGTTAGCAATGAATAATATTCCTTGTCTGAATCTGACCTGCAGGCCCCTGTCAATAGACTGCTACAGCCTTTATGGGATTTATCTTCAGCAAGATTCTGCTTGCATGTATTATCAATACTGTTCTATAATGAGCATTCTCTTAGGTTAGCTTTCTTTGGATTGGGCACACATATGGACCTCTTCCAGTGAGTTGGCCAAATGACTGTATTCCAAATTTCCAGGCAGATAAGTGAGTGCTTCTTTCTATTGCTTTATCAGTTTGTTGAAATATTTCAATTGCTATTCCATCAATTTCTGGAGCCTTGTTTTTGGCCAATGCCTTCAGTGCACCTTCAACTTCTTCCTTCTCAGCATCATTGGGTATCATCCAGTTCTTTGTTACATTGTCTTTCTTCCATCTTCTCTTGATGCTTCCTACATCATTCAATATTTTGCCCATAGAATCTTTTAATATTATAACTCAAGGTGTGAAAATTTTTTGAGTTCTTTTCAGCTTAAGATATATTAACTGTTTAAGATATATTAACTGTATTCTTCCTTTAAGTTTTCTAACTTTAGGTCTTTGCACATTTCATTATAATGTTTTACTTTGCCTTCGCAAGCTGCCCTTTGAATTTTCTGTTAAGTTCATTGATTTCATTTCTTTCATGTGCCTTAACTCCTTTATGATTAAGAGCAAGTTTCAGTCTCTTCTGACATCCACTTTGATTTTTTTTTCTTTCATGTCTTTAATAAGCTTTTGCTTTCTTCATGTACGATCTTTGATGCCATCCCACAACTCATTAGGACTTCTACCATTAGTGTTCAATGTAACAAATCTGTTCTTGAGACGTTCTCAAAATTCAAGTGGGATGGTCAAGCTCGTATTTTGGTTTTTGTGAACTTGCTTTAATTTTCTTCAGCTTCAACATGACCTTACAGATAAGCAATTGATGGTGTGTTCCATAGTCAGCTACTGGTCTCATTTTAGATGCTGATAGCGAGCTTCTTCATTATCTCTTCCCATAGATACAGTCAGCTTAACTTCTCTGTATCCCTTCGGGAGAAGTCTACATGTATAGGTTGCCTTTTGTGTTGTTGAAAAAAAGGTAATTGCAATGAAGAAATCGGCCTCACGAAATTCTATCATGCAATCTCCAGCTTCATCTCTATCACCATGGCCATACTTTCAAACAACTGTTCGTTCCTATGTTTCCATTTTTGGGAATTCCAAGCACCAATAATTATCCATGCATCTTGATTGCATGTTTGATCAATTTCATATTGAAAATATTGGCAGAATTCTTCAATTTTTTCATCATAGCTTTAGTGGTTGATGCATAAAGTTGAGTAACAGTTGTATTGACTGGATTTCCTTAATGGGGATAGATACCCTGTCACAGCACTGTACTTCTAGATCTCAAAACTTCATTTTAACTATGACTGCAACACCATTCCTCTTGATTGTGTCATTCCCAGCATAGCAAACCATGATTTTCTGATTCAAAATAGACAATATCAGACCTCAATGAGGCCTAGAACGTCAATCTTTGTGCGTTGTATTTCCTTTCTTGACACCTTCCAATTTCCCCTAGATTCATATTTTGTACATTCCAAGTTCCAATTATTATTGATGTTTACAGCTCTGTCTTCTCATTTTAAGTCATGCCCAGTCCCAAAGGGTTTACTCCTGCAGGCTTTACTACGTCCATGTCATTTTGGCCAACTCTACTTTGAGAAGGCAGTTCTGACACTATCTCTGACAATGTTCTGCTTCTAATCATGAGCTTTTCGGTATGTGACAATGTTTCGATGCTATCCATAGCTTTCCAGTGGCTAATTTCTCTTTAATGGATAGCCTATTTCTTCTTCAGTCTGTTCTAGTCTGGAATCTCCACTGAAACTTCTTCATTTTAGATAACCTGCTGTTATCTGATATACCAGTGATATAATCCTGGCATTACAGCAACACACAAGCCACTACAGAACAACAAACTGACGGACAAATGGTCGCACAATAAAATAGTATGCTGCTATTATCATAGGGCTCCTTTTCCAAGTTAAACTATTTTTAATAATATCTCATTTCGAATGCTCCTAAGTATATGTCAACAGTAAGCACTTAGACATCAAGCATTATCATGTGAAATCCACTTTTACTGGAGGACAGACATCAATACTGCAGGCATTTAGCAAGTAATTTTGCAAATTATGCACTATTTAGTATACTTATTCCTTACTCGTTGAAGAAGTTTATCTCTGTAGTGTTCTACTTGCTCCTGAAAGCTCTGGCCTGGTTTTTTAGGTCTTTTCCCAGATTCCAATTCATCTTGAAACTTCATAACTTTGAGCTGTAAAATAAGTATCATCATCATTATAACAACCAAGAAAGTCACATTAAAGCCTGCTTTAAAACAAAAAAACCCTTTCCTTCAGAATATCTGTGTAAAATCGAAGAACCTAAATATAAAGCAGTAACAGATGAGAATCCTCAGTAAAATCATCAACGACCAAAAAACTCCTGTATTGGGCACCCACATATTTGACATGCGGACTATGCAGAACTCAAGTGATTGTGAACCCACATGCTCTCTGCACAAATATCTAAAGCAGTTCAAAAACCATGACCAATCAAAATTTAGTTCTCCAAATTAGACAAGGTGGCTAACGTGTGGGGGGAGGTCAGATGTGCAGGCATTCCCTCCCCTGAAGGCAATCAGTTGCCAGACTGCTGTCTCATCCCAACGCAGGGGTGGGCCTGCTCCCTGCCTCTGGGGACAATGGACAGGCTCCTGCAGGAGGAGTTTTCACCCTACTGATAATGATTCCTATGGAGACCCAGAGACCAACCCCTAGACCACCCTCTCATTGCTGTGTAACCTATAGTGCAGCTCCTCCCTGTAATGTATGTCTCTACCTGTAATTAGTGGGCTGGCTTGCCCCCAAAAGGTATATAGGTGTGAGTCAGCAATATAGATCTCTCTCTGACCTCCTTGCTGCTTACTCCCTGGTCACTCCCCTCTCTTCCCCCTCTCCCTTGTTCCCTTGCTCTCTAATATCTCTCATGCTCTCGATGACTTTAATACTTAAATATCTCAACCGTACAATTGTGCATTACTGAACCCAGAAGTAGCACCCCACTCCCCCGTGCCATTTTTAATTTAATACTACACTAACAGCATGTTATTAGGGAGTTTTAACGGCCAGAAAAAAGGAAAGAAGACAAATAGCTTAATTAATTAAGGTAGCATTCTGATCACAGCCCGTGTAGGACCAAGCACAAACCCGAAATCTGAAGGGTTCACTGTGCAGCAGTGTTTTACATGCAGGGCTGTGAGGTTCTAAAGTTTCTTCTTTGAAAACTCAGAATCTTTGCAATTTTGCTTATAGAAAATTACTTTTATAAAAGATAGTAAGTTGAGAAACGATGTACAAATGCGCTTTACACAATTGATGTGTGTATGGATTGGGATAACAGTTGTATGAGCCCCTAATAAAATGTTAAAAAACAAACAAATAAATAAATAAAAGATAGTAAGATTTAAGGGTGAGGGAGGAAAAACATTTCAATACTTAATTTACCACTGTGTGAAGCCTCTCATGACCAAGCTGACCCTCTTCTATAGAACATGTATTTGTAGAAAATCAGCTTAAGAATTAAGCATCAGAGTCAAACAATAAATCTAAATGTTACTTGAGGAAAGGACACATTTTTAAAAGCATTCTTTAAAATAAAAACTCCCTAGCTACAGTTTCTGCTGATATAATCTAATGCGGGCCACCAACTCAAGAAGCAACAGTTTCCCGGCACTCTGGATCAAGAGTCAAGGTAGCATCTTCCCACACGACTGTTCAGTTTTCACTGGAGCCAGGGCAAATGGGATCTTTCTCGTAAACAACACAAGACACTCTACCTGGCTCCCTGCCTTACTGCTCCGCTCTTCAACCCCTTTCATAAGACTAATAGAAAAGGAAAGCTTATTAGTGCTCTCTTGTACTGCAATATCATATAGCTAAAATTTTTCTAAGTACCTTGTGGGGAATGTTAACATCTCAAAATGTTAATCCAATGGTTTTTATTAATCCATGCTGAAAATATTGAGCTACTGGCACTTTAATAGGACACACATATATTGTTTATTATCAGGTGCTGTCAAGTTGATTTCAACTCACAGTTGACCCAAGTATATAACAAAACTACAGTCACTAATTTAGAATGTCATTCTTTATTTAATGACTCTTAAGTAAGAGGTTTAGTATTCATTAGTTTCTAAATACACATGCATATTTAGGGGCAGAAAAGATGGGAGAGAAAACCTAAACCACTGCACTAAAAGTCATGATTTCACAATTGTTACCAAATGTGGAACTTTATTTTACATGACCACATCTCTCAGAATAAATAAAGGGGGGCATATTATATAGACAAAGCCAATCTACATTTCATAATTAGAGTCCAATCCCAGTAGGTTGTTAAAGGTAGGTAATTTGAGAGGAGAAGCAATTACCAAATATGTGCAGACATCAGCTTATGAAAGAACACATGCTTTTTGGAAAGGTACACATATGAGATCAGTATGAGCACCCATGTAACATACATAGAGAACACAATCAGGTTCATTAAAATGACCCGAGTAGACAACATAAAAGTAAATTAGTTGGTTTTCTTCTTTTAGCCCTTGCCCCTCAAAAGTCATTTAAAAGTGAACGAACAGTTTACTTTTGGATTTATTAAGGAATTATTTCAGTTATCCAGAAAGTAATTTTTATGAAACTCAGTCTTTGTTTCCACTCCATTTCCATCAACTCAGTAAGGTAGGCAGGAGTGCTGAGAGTTGAGGAAGCTTGAAAGGGGCTCAGAGACGAATGCGGTTCACTGATAAAGGAGGATAAGTAAAAAAGTACTGCTATAAACCACCAAAACCTTTGTTAAATTTAACAACAAGACTGTGAAGCTACTCATTCTCAACATGCCCGCCTCTCCATCTGGGACTACATACTGCTGATGGAGTTTCCATCTCTTGAACCTTCCTAGAAGAACTCTGTACTCAATTTACACGCATCAAAATGGCGGTTTGTGTATCAAAGATCTTAAATGTTCCTGGAGTCTGGGGAGCAAACAGTCTGAAGGGGTGAAATCTGGGCTACAGAATGGATAGAGAGTAAGGTTTCCCAATGAAATACCCAGGTGACAGCCCTTGTTAACCTAGAAGAATGAATAGCTGCATTGCTGGAATGGAAAAACATCGTTGGCACAACTTTTCTGGTCTTTTCTCATCAAGGCAGCCCTCAATTTCCTTAAAACTTTGTAATATGCCCCCTGATCATCCTATCAAGAAAAACGTGCCTCGAACTGAACTGGTCCAGCAGATCCCCCCAGAATCCAGTTGTGACTGGACCCTTTCTTTTGAAGGCACCATAACAAGATGTGTGGGGCTGCCAACCACAGGTCAGCAGTTCTGAAACCACCAGCCACTCGGGAAGAAGAGACGCTTTCTACTCCCGTAAAGATTTACAGTCCTGGAAACCCACAGATGCAGATCTACTCTGTCCTGTACGGTCATCTGTATGATGACACGAGTAACAAGAGTAAGTATATTACTGTGAAAACCTGTCTGTAGCCACCTAGTTACCTCAGAGACATATTTACATATGCTTTGTTTGGTAAACTCACCCATGCACAAACTGGGACCCTAGTAGCAATACGTTTTTACTGGCCCCAGTACAGCAACCTGTTCCCTTACAAACTTTAAATAAAGATGTTGGTTTTGCTGTTCCTGAGACAAAGTGACTATCAAAATATAATTGACAAGTATAAAATTTAAAGAAAAACTGTTTTTAAAAACCTATGCCTAAATCTAACTGTAAATAAAATATGCATTTTGTTTAATCCTTCTGAGTCTCACTAATCTGTTTCCCACTTTTTACAAGTATTTTAATGGACAGAAACATAGGTATTATAAACATGTTTCCCTATCTCTTTAAGAAAAAGGTACTTTATGGTGTTTACTTGAGAAACAATTATCTTTTCAGCCACATTGTTAAGGGGTAATTTCCAATGAATGTTTAATTACTAAGAATATGTCTCAGGTTAAAAAGAAATGAATCAACTTATTTCTTGTCCCTACTTAATAGTTTATTCTGCCTGCAAAGAGTTAAAACACAATGCTTTCTCTACTAGCTTTAACAAGTTTTTGACTGGTTAATAGCTGAGGAAAAGTAAGAAAGCACTTGTGCCAGCCCAAGAGTACCTATATGGGGAAATGGAAATGAGGTAACTAATCAAGTAGATGTAAGTTGGTAGTGGAATAACACGGACCCATAGCATGCATTCAAAAGTACCTAAGTGAACAGACAGTATATTAAAATGCACTCACTTGTTTACTTCTCAGGTTTTAGATTGTTTCTGTTTTGCTAGCCGTTACTGGGAATGTTATAACATCTTGGAGGAAGGGCAGGGAGGGCTCCCATTGTAAAATGGTTCCCTCTCTTTCTGAATAGCCTTTGGTGAACAAGTCCAACAAAGAGGAAAAGGGGCAGGAGCTTGCCTGAGATAGTTTGGGCTCTATTAGTCCTCCACCCCTATTCTTTATACCAGGCCCATCTCACTCTCCAATCACAAAGGAAAATGATATTTTAACTAAGCCTGTAATTTACTGCATTTACAAAACTTGAAATGTGCCAGAAAGTAATTTTACCTTCTCCTAGGACAGATCCAACCCTCCAATGTCTTACTCAGCAGCCAAGCCAGTCAACTGTGTTCAACACTCAGGGGCTGGCTCCACTGAGTATAGTAAGTATTTACAGATAATCTATTCATTAGAGTCAGTTTTACTACTTCAAAATAGACTTAGGCAGTTTCAACTTTCATTAATGCATACACTAGAGAATCTCTAATGTGCTTGGAGTGGCACCAATGAATAGAAAACAGACAAGGTCCTTTTTCCCACATGGAAATCACAGCATAATTGGTAAAGCAGATGGTACCTTTAAATACCATATGTCCGCAAGTGAGTGTCTCCATTACATAACACATGTAAAATAAGAGATAAACTGGGAGATTTGACCATGTCCAATAGGGTAAGAAAACACTTTCAAGGAAGGGATGCTTGAGATGCAAGGCCTGAAGTGTGAGTCAAGACTTCACACTCGCTAGCCATGAAGGTTTTCAGGCACTGGTAAAGAAGTTCTGGTAGTGTGAGTGGTTGAACACACGACTACGAACTAAAATGTTGGTAGTTAGCACCCACCCCGAAGCATCTCAGAAGACAGCTTGGGAGGCAGTCTGCTTGCTACAGGTCATAGCCTTGGAAACCCCAAGGGATTTATCTACTCTGCAAGCAAGATGGAAGTGTCACAAGTTGGAATCGACTGACAGCAACGAACAAAAGGCAGAGGGAGGGAATGGTATATGCAGGAAGGTATGATGCCAAGAAGGAGCCTGAATTGGTGGCAGAAATGAAAGCCGTCTGGGAATGCAGGTGAAATGTCACTGCAATACTAACCTCAATTTCCCGGAGTTTAGCTCGTTTTTCCTCACTCATTTCAGAGTACTTAGAGAACTTAGACTCTGTCATTTCTTCTTTAATGGGATTTAAGTACAAATGATGCTCTTCAGATTTGGAACTTTGAGTATCATCTTCATCTTCACTGTCCTCTTCTTGACTTTGGGAATAAGCACAACATATCCGATGTCAAGGCAGCAAAAAGAAGTCCTAAGGTCTTATATTCTAAATACTTTACTTTTCATGGCCGTAATGTGAGACAGAATAAGATAAACACTTATTTTACAAGATATTTTATCAAATCTTACTTTGCAAAAAAAAAAAAAAAAAGGCTGAGCTTCTATACAATGATCTCATAAAAGGCTAAAGTTTAAAAAGTCAAATGACTGCCATCCCTTCGGCAGAGCCTATCAGCTAGAAAAGACTTACATGTGAATCACAGATTACTATGACATGATCAATGCCACACTTACCTGATTAGTATTTAAGTCTAGAATAAAGCAGGGATATAAGTTCTAAATATTTGCAATACTAGTATTTGTGTTGCTCTGACTAAAAATATTTATTAGTTCTAGGTCAGACAAAAAGAAGAGAAAGTAGAGTGGCTGCCATGGAAGTCCCTTGAAATTCAAGAGTAAAAATATTCCCTTGTACTTCAGAAACACTGTACTGGAAACAGAAAAGCAGGCAGGCAACTATGTATCCAAGCTCGGATGAGCTATTACAGCATTAACAAAACGGTCTTAAAGTACAAAGAATGAAGATATTCTGAGACTGAACTGTGTGTGCCTAATTGGTATTGGCAAATAAGCCTGGGCAAAGCGAAAGACATCCATGAGCAAATATGCTTACACGTTTGTGTTATCATAAACAAAATTACTTCCTAACAATACCAATTATAACGTTAGCATTATTGGTAAAGACTATAAAGCATGCCCCACTTTCTTTAACATTTACCCTTAATAAGAGCTTAAATATTGATATTTGGTTAGTAAATGCATCTGACACTAAGAGTTCCTTTAGTAGACATTTAAGATTACTCATATCACTATAAAGTATTTCCACATGACCAAATTCTTTCCAAATAACAATCAGTTTTAAAGAATACGGTAAATACACATTCTGAAAGTAAGTTTTAAGCTAGGCAGATAAAACAAAGTGCTAGAAACAGAGTAAGATAGATACTGAGAAGACTAAGCTATTAGATTTTGAATTTCTCATAAAAATGTCCTTTCAAGAACATTATTACAGTGCTTTTTACAAACTTCATACTCAGAGGCTCACAATCATTTATGCCACATATAGTTACAACTCAATACCACATTTTGGTGAGGAAGAAAAACATCCACACCAACCTTGAAAAGAATAATAAAAACAATGTCCTTTTAGAAATTAAATTAAAAGTTTTTAAATTTTAAAAACTCATTTCTTCTTGGTACATAAAATTCTTCAAGTGTTTTATATACTTTTAAGTTAAAATATGTATACAAAGAGAGCTTCAAAGAGTTGGGAGGGGGGAATTAAAAGCTGGATAAAATTTTCCCAAGAACTTTCAAAGCTCCCTCGTACATATTTATGTGTCTATGTAAATAAGGATAGTTAGAGTTATTCTGGAATAAGGTCCTAAAGTCATTAAACTGCTATCCATACGATGAAAACTACTTAACTAGTTCTAGCCTGTTATTTATATTTCCTTTTTTTAAACTTCAAATACAGTCCTAATCCTTATACATTTATCTGAATGACTTTCAATCAGAGATAAATGTATCTGAGAGCAGATAATATATGGATTGACATGAAACATACCTACTAACAAATGAGTGGAAACTACCAATAGTCTTTTCAATATGTAATTTATGTTTCAGTTATTCATATTTACATTTGGATAGAATAAATCTAGAAAGCTAGGCTTCCAAGATCAGATGAATGTTATTTAAAATGTTTTAAATAAGTGGTATTTTAATAATTAGAAATATATCAGGAAGCTTCAAAAAGTTCAATGAAAACAAAAACGGAATTAAAAGACTGGAACTTTTCCAATAACTTTTTGAAGCTCCCTTGTATTTTATGGTCCCTGTTACAATTCTTCAAGGCTTATTAAGCAATCTGCTCAGGCTTTACCTAGTTAACAGCTCTAAAAACAAATCACATCACAGTTGCTTCTTGAAACGAATGGAAATTCAAAGCTCTAAAACCATACAGGTTCATTCCAAAGAAACGTTAATATTTTAGACATTTTGTCCATGGTGTTAGTGGTGCTTTAAAAAAAGAGATCACATTTTGCCAGGAATGCAAAAATGTCCGTATGACAAGTCACTCTGTATAAAAGGCATTTTAGATCTATCCACTAAAGTAGTAGTGAGGCATAACACATAAGACAATGCTAAAGATCAGTGTGTTCTAAGTGAAGTATTTTGCCTTTACTTTCTTTTACATGCTATCTCTACGAGTGGCAAATTCAGAGATTCGGCCATTTTATTCAAATCAAAACTTCAAGGTAGTACAGACTTGTGTTAATTTACATAAATAAAGCAATTACTTGTTTTTTTTCTAGTATCATTACTGAATTAAATGGAGCTTTTCCTTTTTTTCCTTTTTCTTTCTTTCCATCTGGGCCACTTCTTTTCAGCACCATCACCTATCTGTGTTTAAAGTTCAAATTCCTTCTTTTAACAATCCAACTTTATGTTGTTATAGTTTCTCTAGAGTTCTTAAAAATTAAAGGATATCTCTGGTGATTATGCCTCACTCCTCACTGTATCAATGCACTGATTATTCCAATGTCAAATACTCAAATACATTCATACTCAACATAATAGACTAAAATTTATTCAAGAAAAAGTTGCAAAGTCAACTAAATATTCAAAGTTCTACAATGGAAATTTATAAGTAATGTTTTAAAAAATACCCTTGCTTTCGCCCTAATTATATAATAATCAAAGTAATTCTAAATTGGTGACAGATGTTAATGACAAGCTCATGGACCTAAAATTTTGAGGGGGGAAAAAAACCCACCACCACCACCATTGGGGAGATGGAACGGGACATTCCTTTAAAGCAAATTGAAATAATCTGTTCCCAATTCCTACACAGCCTCCGCGCAGCCTCTATGAAGCCACATCTACATTTTGCAAATATTTTTACCTAATCATCGCTAAGTTGTTCCAATCACACCAACACCTCTGGAATGACATGTTTGTTGCCAGGTTTTCCTCATCCCATCACATAGTAGCTCCACAAACTATGGATCAACACATTTCCTCAACAATGTGAATGCTGGTGATGACCACTCTTATGAAATCCACAAAAACACCCAAAACGCACTGGCATTTCACTGTGTTCATTCTTTCGTTTGAAAATAAAAGAACACCGACAGGTATCTACTACTTCTCTGGAGATGAACAGAAATAGGTTTTGTGCTCTTGACACCATCTCCTTTCCAATTTAAAAAGTAACTGCCTTTGCAAAGATTTTCCTAGTGTCAGTACTTATTAAAAACTACCAATAGCCCAGTAAAACGATTTTTTTAAAAAAAACCCAAAAAAACTACCAATACAAACTTGCAAGAAAACATAGAAACAGAAATTCCTGAAATCACTGAGTGCTATATGAAAAAGCAATTTTTGGAGAATTTTAATAAAGCAAAATTATAATTTCTCTACACCAAGTTCAAACCTTCAAGAAGAGTCCGAGGCTGTCTGCACCTGTGAAGATTTACTCTCAGAAACCTGTTCTACTCTGTCTATAAGGCCACTAAGAGTCAGCACCAACTTGATAGCAGTGGATTTTTAAAAGGTTTTTCTCTTATTATTAATTCATCCAAAAATACTTTTACATACAAATAGAATGGTCTTAATACAATATTTTTCTTAGTAATATAAACTCCAAAAGAAGCAAAATCTTCCCACATCTTAAAAATCACCTTCGCAGTGCTCAAAACAATATTTGATAACAAAGATTTGAAACACTTGCAGTTAATCAATTGGAAACTACAGAGTGAGAATGCATACCCTAGCACAATGGTTCTCAATCTTCCTAATGCCGAGACCCTTTAATACAGTTCCTCATGTTGTGGTGACGCCCCTTCCCCCGCCCCGACACAAAATTATTTTCAATGCTACTTCATAACTGTAATTTTGCTACTGTTATGACTCGAGCGACCCCTGTGAAAGGGTCATTCGACCTTTGGCTGAGAGCCTATCCTCCCTCCCTTGCCCTCTTCCTTTTGGCATGGAAAGCTTGATCAAGGTGAAATCAGGCGCACCAAGACTAGCAACCAACAGCTAGAAAATATGGGGAACTAAAACGGATCCTCTTACAAGGTTTTATAAAGAGTGAAGTTTTCCACTTCACAATTATTTCACCCATACCCCTTAATGAAAGTTTATGTAAACAAAGAGTTGAGTACATTAAAGCCTAGATTCTTACTTTTGATTTTCCTCTTCTTCTGATTCTTCATGCTGGTCAAATAACTCCCACTTAGAAGTTGTTACAGCTGAATGAAAGGGGAAAAGGGATGTAATTCCATAAGCTAAATTAGCATTTTTACAATAGCATAGAAGCAGCTGCTTCAAAGTGAATGTTTATATTACAGGTTTATCTACATATATCTAGTCTTTCATTAGCCATTTCTATCTGCTATAAAAATCTACTTTTTCACACCTATACTATTATTCAAATGCCATAAGTGCCAAATAAAACTATCTCCCTCGCTTCTGTGCTAGCTGGAGAGTTTTATGTAATTACAAGCTCTGTAAGTATTAACAATTATAGGTTATAAACATAGGATACTTATTCAAATAAGCAAGCTATCTGAGGTGGTTGACATATGCTTTATCTAGTAAGTCAGGCACGTGAGAGTAAAAGCTTCGCTTCCCTAAAAATGACCTCTAAGTAGATTTCCAAATAGGTACTTTCTCTAGTGTACAGTTTAGACCGAAATGCCTTACGGTTTCTAGTAATTTCTGATTACTCATGTAAACATCCAAACTGAAGGCTGTAAAAAAATTAAAACAGCCAGAATAAAGTTTAGTCACCAGATATAAAATATAACAAAACAAAAAAAATTTTTAAAATATATATATAACAAAACAAGTTCTTAAAGGTTCAAACATGTTATAAAATATGGGAGGGAAAAAAAAATATGGGAGGGAAACACAAAAAAAATTAGTTCAATCGTTATTTGCAGACAACATGACTGTACAATGAAAATCCCAAAAGCTCCCAACAGGAGTAGAGAGCGATAGAGGAATATGGAACAGATACAAGATCAACAAAGAGAAGTCTGTTGGTTTGCTAAATAGCAAGAACAAATTGAAATAACGAAGAATATATTTAACCAAAAAAACAAAAGACTTAAACAAGGAAAACTACAAGACCCTACTACAGAAAACCAGAAGCTACCTCCACAAATAGAACAGCCTATGCTCCTAGATTAGAAGATTCAATATAGTAAAGATGACAATCTTAACCAAGGCATTTTATAAGCTTAATGCTATCCCGGTTCAAATAACGACAGCCTTCTTCAAAGAATTGGAAAAACTGACTATCAATTTCATATGGAGAGGGAAGAAGCACAAAATTAGCAGAGTACTCCTCAAGAAGAAGGACACAGTCAGAGGGGTGACTTTTATTACCCGACTTTAACACATACTACACAGCCACAGTGGTCAAAACAGCGTGGTACTGGCATAATGACAAATACTCAAACCAACGGAAAGAGAACAGAAAACACAGAAATAAAACCATCAGCATACATACAATTGATCTTCGACAAGAGCCCCAAAAGCATCAACTGGAGGCGGATGCCCTCTTTAACAAGTGGTGCAGGAAACAATGGATATCCACATGTAGAAAAGTGAAACAAGATGTTTACCTCACCCCATGCACAAGAACAAATTTGTGGATCACAGACCTAAAAGTAAACTCCCAAACTATCAGGACCTTCCAATGAAGGAATCGGGACAAACCTAAGAACGTTGACCCAGGGAACATAGGCTAAATGCAATAGGGAAGGGCACACACTGGTGAACCTAAAATCAACAAGTGGGGTTTACTAAGGATAAAACACCTGTGTGCTGCGAAAGACTTCACTAAGAGGGTAACAAGGCAACCCAGACTGGGGGAGGATTTTTAGCAATGACAGAACAAAGATTTGATTACTAAAATCTGCCACACCCTCCTGGCCTGCAAAAAGAGGAAACCATTCACCCCCTGAGGAAGTGGGCAAAAGAAATGAAAAAAAGTTTCACTATTGAGGAGTCTTGTGTGGCCAATAGACATGAGAAAATGCTCCCGATCATTAGCCATTAGAGAAATGAAAATTAAAACCACCATGAGACACCATCTAATACCCTTGAGGAGAGCCCAAAGGAGAAAATACGAGAACAACTGTTGGATGGGATGTGGCGAGATAGAAACTCTCCTCCACCGCTGGTGGTAGTGTAGATATGTACAGCCTCTGTGAAAGCAATCTGGCGATATTTAAAGAAAATGGAGAGCTATCTACCTTATGACCCAGCTATCCCTATATAGGACATATACCCAGAAGAGGTAAGAAATAAGACACAACCAGTCGTCTGCACTCCAATGTTTATTGTGGCACAATTCACAATCGCAAAGAGTTGGAAACAACTTAAATTTCCATCAATAGATAAGTAGATTAGTAAATCCTGACACACACATACACACAATGGAGTACTATGCATCACTAAAAAGCACTGATGATCACATGAAACAAGTCACTCCGTGGTGAGTTGGGAAGAAATTATACTAAGCGAAGTCCGCCAACCACAAAAGGACAAGTATAACATGAGTCCCCTGAGATACGTATAATCAGCACAGTACGTATACAAGAAAAGCCACTTAGCTCACAATATACGGATTGAGGTACAGGCAGTCAGGTGGAGGTCAGACTAAACCCAAGGAGGTACATGTTAATCCAAAACAAAGAAGAAAAAAGGGGGAGAGGGGAAAGGTGAAAAGGGGGTCACATGAAAGTGAGATGATGGCATGGGGGAAGCAGGGCACTAACCCACCCAGGGGGAGAGTATTGGTTATGTCTCCACAGAATTGGGAGCGTGCATGCAGACCCCACCACGGCGCACCAAACCATGAGGGCAATGTAACCACGTGGAGGAAGACATGAAAAGACTGGGCTACAGGGCCGGCCCCAACCAGAGCCAAACTGACCCCCTAAAAGTATGTGCAACAGAGAACAACACTAAGCCTACAGGTTGGGAAGAGGGCCGGCATACCACGCCCAAATGGAAGCGAACCATGAAGTAAAAAGAGAAAGGGAGCATAACAGATCAGCAACTGGAGCAAAGCAAAGAAGCTACAATGCCCCTAAAGAGCCCCCAAAATAGACTTCAGGCTAGGGGAGGCAGCTCCTGGAATTCCCCCAGGACCAGTGGGGAGATAGTCATAAAGATCAGTGGACAAACCTGGAATTATATGATTTTTCTCTTCTTTGTCTTTTTTTCCTTTTCTTTTTTCAATCTTTTGTTTTCTTTTCGTTTGGTCTATGCCACTCTTGGTTTGCCTACTTATATAAGACAGGCATGGGAAGCAAGCTTGAGGCGAAAGCAATGGGACCAACGGTTCCGAGGGACTTGGGGGAGAAGGTGGCAGGGGGAAGGCGTGGTGAGCAAACACCACAGACGGGAACAACTAGGGAATTAAAATCAACAAAGAGGATGTAGAGATCCTGTGGGTGTTTGAGCAATAGCAATCTAGCTGAGAGGAAGTACTAAGAGGTAGAAGAAGGGTGAGCGTGATAGTGGGGCAGGAGGAAAGAAAAAGTAAACAGAGGAAAGAGCTAGAAAGCAAAGCTATAGATAGAGGTATACGCATAGGTGTATTATACATATGGAAATACATTAATGCATAAAAAGGTTTGGCCTATGTACATATAATTATATGGCAATACACTAAGGTAGTAGACAGACTTTGGGCCTCTGCTCATACCCTCAATACAAAAACACTTTGTGTTTTGTATTCTGTGATGCTCACCCTCCCGGCACAATTGCTGAAGAAAAAAATGGGTGTATAAGCAAATGTGCTGACGAAAATGCATGGTGCCTGGCTATTAAAAGAAAAAGCGCCTGGAGTCTTAAAAGGCTTGAAGTTAAACAAGCAGCCATTCAGCAGAGAAGCAACAAGCCCACATGGAAGCACACCAGTTAGTGCGATCATGAAGTGTCATTGGGACCAGGTAACAGGATCAGAAGACTCAAAACAAACAAACAAACAAAAACATATCGTTGAGAACGAGGGTGATTGGAGTAGAGCTCCAAAGTCCATCTGTAGACAATGGAACATCCCTCCAGAGGGGCCACAGCGAAGGGATGAGTCAACCAGGGAGCAGTAAAGCACCAAAGAAACACACAATATTCCTCTGTTTCCTTGAAGCTTCCTCACCCCCCACTATCATGATCCTAGTGCTGCCTCTCACTTCAAACTTACCGAAGCATGTACACAGATATAGATAAGAGATCAGAGCTCACTACACACGGAATCCAGAAACAGAAATGGGAATAGCAATACCGGAAGGGGCGAAAAAGGGAACCAAGTGCAATGATCAACACATAACCACACACCCCTCCAGGTGAAAGAACAACAGAACCCATAGGGGCAGGGAGACAGTGGTCAGTGTGAAAGATGAAAATAATAATAATTTATAATCTTATGGGGTCACGAGGGTGGGGGGAGGAGGTAAGAGAGGGGAAAAAAGAGGAGCTGATACCAAGGGATCAAGACTGTCTAGAAAAAATGATGGCAACATATGTACAAATATGCCTCATACAATTGATGTATGGACTGTAATGAGTTGTAAGCACCTGCAATCAAATTAAAAAGCACCTCCAATTTAATTTAAAATTAATTTAATTTAGTTCTAAGTACTTGATTTTGAATCTCAGTATTTATTTTACTTTCACACTCACCCTGTGCTTCCAATTCCGATTCATCTACAGCTTCCCACTTGGATGGGGCAACTTTAAATATAGGCTCATTTTTCTTTGAATCTTCAGTCACGTCCACTATTGGGGAAAGGTGCAACATTAATTTTGACTATTATAGGTTGACCCAAAGAAATGGGTTCTCTGGTGTCAGTGATAATTACTAAAAAGTAATGTAAAATAAGGCCATGCATGGACTAATAATGAAAATATCAAGAAAAAGTATGACTAATTCAATTCTATGCGTCTTAAATCTAATTTCAAGATATTATCAACTCAGAAAATAGAAATTATTAATATTCTAAACACTGGATATGTTGAGGAAGTTAAACTATTTTAAACTTATATTGCCTACTATTTTAATATATAATTCAAATGTACTTAAGATTGTATGTACTTATTTCCAAATATTATTTCAGGCAGTTAGTAAAACTTGAGTTACCTAGAATAAAAAAGCAGAACTGATAAAACCAGGCCCTGGAATAGTAAACTTAACTAACCATAATATTTAGCTCATAGTATCCTGATAATTAAGCAACAAAAAAAAAAAGAGAGAGAGAAACTTGTAAGTAAATGAAGCAACTACCCCAACACAAAAAAAATGATAAAAAACAAAACAAAAAACTTTTTCTTGGGACTTTCAAACATAAGCATATTACTACTGGATATTTGAAATATGAAAGATAAAAGAAAAACCATTAGTGACTTGCTATATCTTCTTAATCAGAAAGTATAACCTTCTCCCATATCATAGTGTGTGGAGATTAAGTTCTGGTAATCAAACTTAGTAAGCAAAATTACTATTAGATATAATCAGTTTGAAACTTGAACTTACAAGGTACTCCATCAAGATCATCATCAAGAGTCTTTATAGGAACTCCATCAAGATCATCGATGGGTGTAGTATCAATAGGAATTCCATCCACATCTTCAAGAGGTGCACCATCTAGTTCTTCCTCAATGGGGGCACCATCTAGATCATCTGGTACATCCTACAGAGATGCATATTATGGTAACATTTCCTTTGCTTGTTAAAGTCATTGCTACAGTATTAATTTGTAATCCAACAAAAGCTGACCAATTGAATGAATACCTACCATTATCCTCAAGAACAATGTGAAGAAATAAATATGTTTTATCATCTACAGAAGTCATAATTCATGCATTTGTTCATCAATTTTTTACCCTGTGCTTATTGGTGCCAGATAACATTAGAGGTACTGAAGATTCAATGAGCATACACTAGTTTGGTCCTTTTTGTCATCAAGACCTTAGTATAGTTTTATTTTTGTAGGAAGAGGCAAGCATATAGAAACTATGATAACTTCTACAGCCAACAGGCACATCACACTATAAAACAGGCTTCCCCTAGAAAGGTTAGAGAAGGTCCTGTGTTCTCAGCAAAGATCTGAAGGACCCTAGGTAAAGAGAAATTCCAGAATGAGCATGTCAAAATGCTGACGCCAAGAGGGAACAGGGAACATTTAAGAAACTAAAACTAGGACAGGAGTAAAAGAATCTATAGCAAAGGACATTGATTACCATATAAATGAACTCTATAACAAGAAAGAAACGGAAGCAACTGACATATTTTGAGCAATAGGAACAAAATCAGATTTCATTCACAAAATAAAAATAAAGATTAAAAAAAGTATTCGTTAGAGTAAGAATGGACTGGAAGTGAACAAAAGTAGAGACCAAGAGACCAATTACGAGGTTCTTGCATGAGTGACCTAAAGAATGATAGCTAACCAAGGCAGAAGCAGAGGTGGACAAGATTGATTCACAAGTGTTTAGCAGTAGAACGGTGATGAAGAAAATCTACCATTGTGGTCCATCTTGTCATTGCTACAATTAGCACAGCCAAAAACCTGTTGTCAATTCAGACACATAGTGGCTCTGCAAAACAGGGTAGGATTGCACCATGGGATTTACGAGGCTGTCATTTTCCTGACAGTCTGACACATCTTTCTCCTGCAAAGTAGCTGGTGGGTTGGAATGACCAACCTATCAGTTAGAAACCACCACCTCACCTCATTTTCTATTTAAAAAAAAAATCTCTCACTGCCATTAAGTGGATCCTGACTCACAGTGACCTTATCTGACAGTATAACTGCCTCTGTGGGGTTCCCAGAGTGTAATTCTTTGGGGGAGTAGAAGGTCTCACCCTTCTTCTAAAATATAGCTGGTGGTATCAGCTGTAACCCAATGCCACCTGCACTCCATATTTATTTATATGACTATCTTTAACAAAATGAAATTAGGGTACACATACACACCCCATATATAGACTGCTCTTACTTCTTTCCCTGTTCTACTTGCTCTCTTACGGGGCTTCGCATAGTTCATGAAAAAATTCCATTACCTTCCCATCCCATTTTCACACCAACTTTATGAAGCCTCCTCTAGCAAAGGCAGCCACACAAATTCACTCTTTAGTGGTAAGCAAGAGATATTTTTCATAAACAAGGAATACTCACACCTGTAACATACCACACCTCTAGTGTGCCCAACAAATAAATTTTAAAAACAAAAAATCCAACCAAACATTGTATACCCACCTCCGTTTCCTTTTCTTCAATAATATTTACAAGTCCTAAGAAAATATTTTGCAGTTTGATCAAAAATGGTTCTGGATAAATAGCCCAATCTTCCCATGCTCTGAAGCAGGTCATTACCCTTTGCTAAAATATAAAAAATAAACAAGAAACAAATTATTATTATAGGGCAGTATGTGTTAAACGAAACATCAGTTCATGAGAAATTACATCATAATTTCTATTTTAAATTGACATCCTTTATAACATTAGGTTAAAAATTACTTTAGTATAACTTTTTTTAAATGTTACCTTCCAATTAAAAGAAAAGAGGCAATCATAAAAAACAATAAACTAAAAGATAACAAAATACTTTATGTGGGAAGACTAACTCTTACATCACTACTGGAAGTATTAAGTCAAATTCTAAGAGATTGTATTATAGAGAATTCTGAATGTGAGAAAACAAAATTAGCCAAAATTTGAATCTCTAATGTTCCAAGAAGTACTCTCCCCTATTCTGGTGAATTCTGTTAGACCTTCCTTTGATTTTCAGTACATGAAGTCAAGTGATCTAAATGATGGGGGTCAATGGGAATCTTCTCAGGATAAAATACTTTCCTAACAAAAAGTCGTCTTCCTATAAATGTATATTTACTTGTTCAGTAAGCTATTTTATTTGACTTTCCTTAATGTTGGGCTATAGCTTAAGAGATTAAAAATGACCAAGTCTACTTTCTAAACCAAAAATTAAAATGCATCTTCCTTAATTCAGCCAAATCAATACCATTACAAAATAAATAATCTTCTGAATGCAATTTGTGAAAAAGTACTAATATTTAATTACACCCTCCCCCCAAAAAACCCCTCACTGCTATTGAGTTGATACAAACTCATAGCAATCCTATAAGACAAAGTAGAACTTCCCCTATAAGTTTCCGAGGTAGTAACTGTTTACAGAGTAAAAAGCCCTGTCCTAACCCTCCTTTTCTTGGGGTTGCACTACTATCCAATGAATGCATAGTGAGGGTAGTACTGCTAATGCCTACGCAACACTCGCATTAGCTAAAGCTCTGCTTTATTTTGATGCAACTTTGGGGGCGGGGGGGAGAGCCCTATCCTCCTCCTGCAGAGTGGCTGGTGGTTTTGAACTGCTGACCTTAGAATTAGAGGCCCAACTTGTAACCACTACACCAGGACACCTAATATTTAATAAGCACACCAAAAAATTACGACTAATATAAGCACACCTAAAAAAAGAACACTGATCAGTATACTTCCAAATTTCATAATTTATGACAGTAAAGAAAATTAATGGCAGAATTTTAAAGCTATGTTTTTCTAAAATATCCAAGTTTAAAGTACCATCATATACACTTGCATTATGTATTTTGCTAGCTCTCCAATGAGCTCCACCCTTATTTCATTGCACTGTTTTCCCTATCATTTTAAAACACAGCACAACAATAATTCCACATACCTTAAAGTTTTCAGACTGCAGATGGCCTTGAATTGTACGATAGGTAGCATTGAGGTCTGAAAATATCTGGCATAACTTTGTTTCAAAACTGAAATTCAAATAACATACTCTTTAAAAGCAATGTGTTGAACAGTCCCACACCCGTTTTACGTGCTAGCCAATGAAAACCCTCAAACTTCAAGTATTTTTTAAAAATTACTAATTTTTGTAAAAAGCAATGAATTTCAAACTGTAACTGAATTGCATTAGCTCTATTATTCAGAATTTTTCTCCTGCCAAATCTTGAGTCCTACTGTTTTATAATATTAAAAGCAACTTATCCACGCAAAAGACACCAAAGGTAAAGCTAAAGTGCTAAGACTAGGTCCAAGTCTCCAAACTGCCTTTTAGAACACTAGACATTAGTCTCCCTGAGGCTTACTTATACATTGAACATAAAAGGAGAACCAAGGAAGAGTTACTATACTAGTTACAATATAGCAACATAAATCCTTATTAAGAGAATACAGATCCTATGAATGATTAATTTTAGGTCTTTATTTTCTTCCCTTGTGTTTGTCATCATGTCTACCACTTCTTACAAAAGTAAACATACAATCTAAATGAAATTATTTTTTAATTCCATCTGTTTGTTTCAGTCTAGAAACCGATAGGAAATGAAAACTTTCAAATACTTTTAATAATTTCACTTAGAATTCTTAGTTCAATGAATACAATCAAATCGTACAAACCATCGAGAAATTCAAATGATATTATGGGGGAAAGGTGTTTATTAACAAAACAATCCTGTTTCTGAATTCCTTATCTTCTATTTCAGGAATAGTAGTTTAACTCATATACTTACAATTTTCTATAATATGAAGCATTGGCAACTTTGGCTGAAGAATTGTATAAAACATCAGAAACCAAATATAACCTGGCAATCTGTAAATGAGAAATGATACAAAGCACATTAAAAATTATAGCATACTTGAACTAAACAGCATTAACCAAATTTACCAAAACATCTGCACTAAGATAGTTTTATTGATTATTGTCAAATATTGGAAGGCACTTAGATGTCCTTTAACAAGTGAAGGGATAAACAAACTGCACACATCCATGCAATGGAGTATTATGCAGCAACAAAATCAAATTAGCTATCAAGCTACAAAAAGACAGAGGTGCTTTAAAAGCATACCACTAAGTAAAAGAAGCGACACGGGGTGCGATTCCAACTATATGACATTCTGGAAAAGAAGTGGTTGCCAGGGAGTCAGGGAGATGAACAGGGGAGCACAAAGCATCTTAAGCACAGTGCAACTAGTCTGCACAGTACCATAACGGTAGATACGAGATATTAAGAGACTTGTCAAACCCACAGAACTGCACAACAGATTAAATCTGAATATAAACTATTGGCGTTAATTAATAATAGCATCATCAGTATTGGGCTCATCGACTGTAATAAATGTTCCAGACTAACTCAAAATGTTATTAAGAAAAATAGTGAGGCGGTTGGGGTGATGTTTATAATGGGAACTCTGTCCTTTATTTTCTGTAGACCAAAACTACTCTTGAAAAAAAAACTCTTTTAAAAATCATTAGTCAATATCTAGAAAAGTTCTGTAGTATCATATCTTGGAATCGGGCATAAATCTGCTTAGCTGTACTTTATAATTACAATTGTGGTAAAGTGAAGTTTCTTAATAAGGTTTTCTCCCCATGTTTCTATAACTCCCACCCAATGACTGGGTGCAAACGTTGTGGTATTCTACACACATAGACTATCAAGAGAGGGGGACTGTCAATTTTAGCTGACATTGCCTAAATTGGCAGAGGCAGTACAGACCATGTTATATTGAGATCAGAGGCTAAGGTAAGGAGTCAATGAGACAGAACAAAGAAGCAGGTTGACTTCTGGGTCCACAGAGGCAGAGAACTAGAGAGAAATTTGGTTTACGGCTGAGGAGAAGTGCTGCTGGGGACCAATAACTCTAGCCTTAATATTTTCTGTTCCTGGCTTGTAGTAAACCTGTTAACTTCCCTAACACACTTGTTTAATCATGAGCATCGTCTGTGATTTCTGTGCATCCACTGCATTGAGTTCATCAAACTTTGCAGAAAGGTAGTGTCATAAGAGGAATGGCGAGTGACAGAACAAAGTAAAGACAGAGTGGAGGCAGTCTAACATCTGCCTCATCACAACAGGCATGGTGAAGAGATGGACTTCTACTGTAGACACGACTTTACACAAACTTTACATATGCTACTTTACACAAACACTAATTAGAAAAGTAAGAAATACATCACCACATCCGTGATAAAAATTTTTTAACTCAAAGACACTTCAACTTGTTGATAAATTGTAAAACAATAAACATAAATGTTTCTCAGGTAGGAGGAAAATAAGACCACATGAGAAAACTTTCTACC
Organism: Echinops telfairi; assembly: GCF_000313985.2. Taxonomy (NCBI): domain Eukaryota; kingdom Metazoa; phylum Chordata; class Mammalia; order Afrosoricida; family Tenrecidae; genus Echinops; species Echinops telfairi. The sequence goes on from NW_022103913.1 coordinate 3,328,392, forward strand.
AATCAAGTTCTTCATGCAAAAATGTAAACCACTTCTATTACAAAAAGAATCCACCAACTGTTTCATCTTTAATAATTCATAAAGAAAAATTCCCATACCTTTTTAGGAAGGGGTGTCTTTAAGATGGACAATGACTCCGTGATGCAATCCACGATTTCTTCAGCAGCTTCAGCATTATTTAGACAGAAAACCATCGCATCCCCAATATCATTCTTCCTGGGAGTTAGTCCTCGTAAGATTTCTTCTAATTTATCCCTCTGTCTGAATACAATTATTAAAACTTGTAAATACTTAACAGATACAAATTTCAGATGGCATCAGCTTCTCCCAAACTATTTTTTTAGACTCCACAAGGAAATAAATAGACAGACCCTTTCTAAAAAGATCTACAAATAATCACATGAAATAAATTAAACACGTGAAAAAATTTTGGATGTTTTTCTCACCACCCTGATACTAAAAAATCTACTGGCTGGTCGACTACCATTACTGACCACTCTTAAAGGGATCACAATAGAAATTCCCTATTAGAAAGAGTAGGGGAAAGTTCAAAATCACAAAACAAAGGCCAGGTTTACTGGTCTGATAGAGCCTAGTGGAACCTCAAGACTATAGCCCATAGACATCCTTTAAGCACAGAACTGAACTCACAAGCAGCAATCAACTTTCAGCCAAGCAATAGATAGATTTATAAGGTAAACAATAACACTTGGGAAGTACCCACTCCACAGAATAATCAACCAAGGATGATTGCTTTAGCTCAAGGACTAAAATGGTAGGAAAGGAAGAATGGAATCAAGAAACACAGCCAAAGGTGGTATGAGAGGTCGTCATATTGCAAGGTTTGCAATCAATGATATGAAAGAAAATGTTATGACTGGTCAAATGGAAAACTGACTTGCTCTGTAAGTCAATTTACAATAAGTGTTTAGTTTTATTTTAAAAGATCACTACTTTTACCAGTAAGGAGAGGTTAATGGTCAACTGCACAGTTTTACTTTGCCAAGATGCATGCTTAAAATTATATGACAGGATGAACAATGTTACCAGTTTTAAAATTTTAAGTGGAAAAAAATTACTAGAGGAAAACATCTGTAGAAAGACTAATTTTTCTTTTAATCATTTTACTGGGGGCTCTTATAGCTCTTATCACAATCCACAGACTCATCCATTGTGTCAAGCACATTTGTACATGTGTTGCCATCATCATTTTCAAAACATTTTCTTTCTACTTGAGCCCTTGGTATCAGCTTATCCCTCCCCCGCCCTCCCTCATGAGCCCTTGATAAATATAAAACTTTTTTTCGTGAAAGGTTGCATTTTTACTTCAGGGACTTTTCTGAATACGTAATAGAAAGGGGGATAAACAACTTACTCTTCCTTAAGTGCTCCCTTTTTACTAGGTTCCTCCACAGATGCTTCCGTCTCTTGCTCTTCTGACATCCCGTGCAGGTATGGATTTAAAGGTGGTGGCCTCCAAAAAGATCCATTTTTGAACATACGAAAATCTTCTGTTCTCCACTTAATTGGAGAATCTCCCTAATGAAAGTCCAGAAAATTACTAGAAAGGTCTATCAAATTAGAGTCAAAATTAACCAAGTAACTGATTTTACTTGCCTGCAGAATAGAATAAAGCTTCCACCTATAATAAACATGAGCTGGCGTCTGGTTTTCAAATAAGAACCTAAAACAAAAGAGACACATTACACATCACATTCTTTTTAACAACGAGCTTTCCGCAAGTAAATTTAAACAAGAGGACTTTTTATTTTGCCTTAATTCCTTCTAAATAAAACAGAAAATGAGGTCCCAGAAGAGAAATCCAGACCCACCACTGCTAGCCATCCTCCACCCCAGCCTCTCAGTGACTGACTCTGATGCTCTGAAAGGCACCACGCACACTGCTGTCAGCCTTACAGTCAATTTTGTGAAAGACTGTTGTATCTGTGTATCTGGCAATGATTTTTCTCAAACCTCAATTTCAAAAGCGGTGTTTCTACACTACTTAAATTAAAAAGTATTATAACTTCTTAGACACCATTTCCATTCAGAAGATAAGCACTTTCCTTTAAACTTCATTTGGTTTCAAATATCTCCTAAGACTCATTTTTGAAAAGTATAATGAAAAGGTTTTTCCCTTCTAAAGAATGATGAAAGCATTGCATGTAACTGATTAAATAAAAATATTACGGAAGATCAACCCAAACAGCTTAGTCTAATGAAAATGCCTTTCATATTAAAACAAAGAACCCCACACATTATATGGCATTATCTTTAGATATTTTTTAATCTCAAAGAATTAAAAGTAGTTTTAACATGCACACCTGAACATAGGGTTGTTGATTTCTCTGTTCATAATCATAGCTTCAAACATTGGCCCTTCACGAACAACAAACTCTATCATTCGATGTATCAGGGCAAGTAAATTCCTACAACAACAACACAGTTAAAGAAAATGGATTCAGACCTACCACTATATAAAACTACAATTGACCTAAATTACTATAATTGTGCAGGAAACCATTATTTTGCTGCCTAATGAATTTTAAACAGCAAAGTAACCTGGAGCACATGGTAAAGCCTTGTGCATTAAGAGGGATGGTACAGTGGGGACAAGGAATGGGAAGGAAAGGGAGGTTGGGAAATCACAACAAAGCCTGATGGTAACAAAGATTTACTGTTCTAAATGGTTGTTTTCCAAATGAAAACATTAAATTATGAATTACAACTAATTGGAAAGCAATAAATATATAAAATCAGTCCCTTATAGCTTACATGTTATAATAGCCATGTAAAGGCTTATACACTGTTTTTTTTAAAAGAAAATATTTCTTAAACAAGCAGTTCTGTGGTGGTACTGAAATGTTACAACCATGTCTATAACTTATAAAACTGCAGAACTGTTTGACATGTTTAAGGCCTGATTTAATAAAAAATCCATCTACTGCCTGTTGTTTGAGTACACGTATACCAGATAAGAGTTTTTATTGAATCTGACCTTTAATGAGGCAACATCCCTTTGGATCACACTTCCAACTAGTTCATGTAATTCATGAAATGCATAATCCTGTCTTATGTATTATGAATCAATGAAGTAATTACAGCGGCAAAGCCTTAAATGCAATCTACTCTGTCCAAAAATACTCCAAAAGGGGGACAATAGTGAGATGCCCTCCCCATTTTCCATAACAACTACTTTCTAATTACTCAGCCAAAACAAACATTTCTGAGTGTGTAATCATTTTATTGGTTGGGCTCACAGAAAGTCTTGGATTTTTAAAATCTGAAGCTGGGTTCTACAATCATGTGATACTTCATTAGACTCCAAACACACTTTTCGACAGATTTTGTTATTAGGTAAAAATGACTACTGTTAGCTGCTTTTGATGTCTCATTTCACCAGTCCCCCAACATAGAGTTGGCAAATAAGTGGGAAAAGCAAAAGGATATTGGCTCTTGGTACAAGGCACACACTAAATTAACACCTTTAGCATTCCCAGCTCAAATCAAGTTCATATAACTGCTAAAATATAAGTATATAGTTATAGAACAAAACATTTTTCATTTGGCTCTATAATGTCCTGCTTCAGAGTACATAAATAATAAAATAATTTATCTTATGGTGGTTGTGGTTATTTTCTCCATTTTCACACAAACCTACTTAAGTGGACACTAGAATCTCTACATAATGAACAAGTTAATTTAAACCTAAAGAAGGTCATAAATTATATGACCATTAATATCTTTACTAAAGGACAGCTCCACGGTTAAATCTCTTACTTCAACATCAAGTTGTCAAAAGACCAAAAGTATCTCTTCATTTTAACCTAAAAATTACTCTTCTTTTACAGAAGTATTAAATGCTCTGCAAGCATGCAGTTCTTGATATCCCAATAAGAATACATTTTCAGCTTCTACATAATTAATAACATTATTTAGAAGATGATGTAAAATAATGATTAGGTTCCCAGGTTCCTACTAATGAGCCAAATTAAAGCTAAGGGGAATTTTATGTGATTATCGTAATAGATGAAACCAATTATTAGATGAGCAAATGCTATACATCCAGAAACATGTGAGAATTAAATCAAAAGCAACTTGACATCAGCACTAAAGATAGATGAAAAATGGTTTAGCAAGTTTAAAATAAAGAATTTATACTAATGGTGAGTCAAGATTTTACAGTAGAATGTATATTCAAAACTAAAATTTTATTTATAAATAAGCTGAATCACATGTAAAACTAATGCTGGATATATCCTTTTTGAATGCTGTCAAAATATTGTCCAATGAATTTATTATCAGTTGGAAAAAAAACCCACTAGTTTTAAATAGGCTTGTAACTTAACTATTTTTAGAAACATTAATTTTTAAAAGCTTTAAAATGACTTATTTAAAATCAGAATCTGACAATTAGTTGTCACTGAATTGGATTTAAAATTATTAAATTCATAATCACACTCCTTTCCCCTAAGTATTGTGTTTAATTCTTATTTTAAAAAAACAGTGGCTATTTTATATCAGAATTAAACAGTGTAGTACAAAAAGGTGATATATTTTAAAGTGTATTTATTTTAAAATGATCATCTTAATCTGGGCAACAAAAAAAAAAAAAGTCTCTCAAGTTATAATAAAACCACATTTATTGGAGTTGATCGTACCAATGTCTGGTCAAAAACTGTATACTTTCCCAATCCATCCCATGATGTTTTCCTGGTCCCCCGCTGCCGCAGACAGTTCAGCTGGTGTTGCTCACCAAGGCCAATGTCAAAGAGAATTTGGTAGTCTTTTGTGTTCATTTATTACTCAACCAATGTTGTGTTCTTGTGTTTGGGAAAAGGTCTAGCTTGACTGAGCAAGAGCATACCTAGAGGAATTCTTCAGCATGTTAAAAAAAATTTTTTAAAGAAAATAAAAAAAGCCCACGTCTTTGTCATTGGGAAAAAAATGTTTGAGTATGTCCAGTGTTCATGAAAATTATCAAAATTTCTTCTTAACATCAATTAGGACAAAAGCAAAGCTGTGTCTTCAGTAAGGAAAGCTTATGTGTTAACTGTTCATTATTCAAAACCAAGAAAAACTAACAGGCTGGTACAAACTGCAGCACTATCTAGAATTAAAATACATTTAACACACCTATCTCCCCATCAGAATAGTCTATTAATTGAATAGCAATTCCACATTAAATCTATCAAATACATTCTAATGTTAAAGGTATAAAATTCTCTACATTGTCAAAAATAAAAACAAAAAAGCTTAGGACAAAGTTGCAGAGCATAATAGTTTGTTCAATTTCACACTTTCCCCCCAAAAGGTACTGGGAAGAAACCATTGCTCAGTCAAGATATTCCCTTTTCCTCAACACCACTTATTTTAATTCAGAAGGGGATATTGTCTATATTTAGATCAGTAATAATAAAGAAAAACATGTACCTTTCTGTTGGGATAACCACTTTGACTATGGCTTGCGACAGAGTCTGTATATGAAGTCACATCAGATAATAAACATAGAATATGTGAGTATTGTTAACAAGTAACAAGCAAAAATATACATATGCATTGAAAATACTACACATCTAATCACAAGTTTTGCAGGCAATCACTGCACTTGAAGTAATTATACACTAAGCAATTACATAAATGCAAATGGAGGTGTTCAGTGAACAATAAATGTTCACCAAATGCAAAGAATCAGAACATTCCTGACAGAATGCACATCAATGCACTGAAATAGGTACTACACTGAGAATTATCAGATAAAGATTTTAAGTTGTGAAATAATTAACTGTTTGTCTCTCACCACAGTTTTCTACTTCGTTCCCAAGCCTTTAAAACCAGCCCTATCATTTTAAGTGTAATTAATTCATAACAGAACCAACAAATTCTTGCAACTTGAAATTAAGTTGGCTTTATGTTTAATGAAAATACCCTTTGCTCTTACTGAAGTAGGTAACTATTTAAAAAATTTTAAAAAACCCACAAGCTCTGAAATACTCTAATACCTCAGATCTTGAGAACTAACTTAGCTAACTGCCATGGGAACAATTCAACTATTTAGGAAATCTCCCTAATTGAGAAGTCACTTAACCAAATATAAATAATCACTTTCTCAGAACAAAGTACATTTAGATACTGCACTTAAGCAAACCTGGATACAACAGTGAAGGAAAAACAAACAAACAAAAAACCTTAGCAAGTGGTCAAAAAAGGAATGGTAGCCACAAATAAGATTTGATATAGGGATTCCATGGGCTAAGGCAGGGAACACATCTAGTTAAATCCTTAATAAGAGTTGTCAAACAATTACACATGTATTTCCTATGAAATTGTTGAAAAGAAATACTACCACAGACAGTATTTACAATAAGAAGCAGCCCTATATACATTTATTTAATTACCTTATCAAAATCCTCCTTGTTCTTAGGTGGCGGTAACATGGGAGCATTGGGGTTCTTTAATCGCTCTCTAGGCTGCGCATTAAAAGGCAGTCCTGATGGGGGTGGGGGGAGTGTGTGCTCCATCAAGGAAGGTGGAATGTATATTGGATGTGGAGGAATCGGTACAGCTTTACCCCAACCCAATTTCATTTCAAAAGACATAATCATCTTTCCTGCAATAAAGAAAACAAAGGTCACTTTGACAACCCTTCAAAAGAACATTTTTGAATGTTTGGTAAATGAATCTTCATGTTCAGTCTTAGCATTACTTATCCATTTCCCCCCCCAAAATTTTATAAGCTTTCCAGACCCAAAATGTGTCTGAATTCTATAACTCACTAAAAGTTCCTTACCATTTAAGTTTTTTAAAGCTCTTTCAGCATCTCTTCTATTCATAAAGGCCACAAAGCCACAATTTCTCTCTCTTGCTCTTTCTTCATCAGTTCTAGGCCACATAATTTTGACACTGGCTAATGGTCCAAATCTTCCAAATTCTTGGCATAGCATTTCTTCATTCATCTGTAAGAAGGTATTAGAGATTTTTTTGTATGTAAAAAGAAAAGAAAAACAAAATTAAGCCAAAAGAGAGCAAAAAAAGCTTTTGCAAATTGAAACAAACAAAAAAAACCTATGTATTAAATAGTTTCAACTTTCTATTCAAGTACTAAGAACTACACAAGCTTAAAAATAAATCCTTTCCTTATAACAATTGTTTTACTTTGAGAGTGACCAAGGTTGGGAAGACACATTTGTTGGAAAAATCAAAACTTTACTTCTCCTTTGCCTTTCTACTTTTCTGCTTCCAAGATTCTCGGTCTTTCTTATAAATAAGCTGTTCTACAGCAGTGGATGGTTTAGTGATTTAGTAGCCACTTCAGACAGGATTGGTTGGCACATTTAACTCAAAAAGAGAATGTGTTAGTGAAAGAAAAAAAGGAATCTGGTCACTTTTTCTTTTCAAGCACCCAACTCCCAGCATAATCCAAAACAGAAAGAGTAAACATGCAAAAGTCTACATACATTTTTTTCAGAGTATATTATATACAACATATCCTGATTTCATAAACACAATTATAACAAAATGAGCATTTAAAAAAGCATTGCAAATTCAGAGTAGATCAATACTAATAATAATGCTGATTTTAAGAAACTGTACCAAGATAATTTGGCCCATACCCATTTAGTATGAAGTTGGTTAGATAATTTTAAATGCTATTTCCACTAACGCTGTTTTGTTTTCAAATTGACTGATAAAGCAGTTTTCTTCCAAAAGTATTGCCCAAACCTCATTATTTTTTCTAATACTACCTGTGGATTAATGTTTCCAAGGTATAAATTAGTGGTGCTTGGGTCTCCTACATCATGTGAGCCAGGTGCATAATCATCAAGAACTAGAATAAAAATCGGGGGGGGGGAAATATTATAACCTGCAAAATTAAAGTCTGGACAATTTTTGTAAATTAAAAAAGCAAAAAACTGTATTACCACCAGATGATCTATTTCTTCTTGAAGGCGCATCCACTTTAAAAGGACAAGAAAACATTTCTTAGTCTATAGAATAATTAATCACAAATATAAATATTAAAATGTCACTTACTAGAACGACGCTGACCGTCAGAATCTGACTGAGGTGGTTCAAATCGACTTAATCTGCCTTTTGTCTTATGTCTTTCATCACGCTCTTCTTGAATTCTGTTGAAAATATTTGAAATCACTGACAAGGAACCACGCTTGCTGTTTTGCATACAGTAAAAAAAGAACTGATCCAGATACTTCCCTCAAATAACCTAAGATGTGAGCAATCAAATGCCAGTACTAACAACATCCTAGTGTAGAACCCTCAACTATAATACAGCAAATAGCAAATTTCTCGTGTATCATTAAAATGAAATATAAAGCTAATTTTTAAGGCAACAAGGAAATCTGTATTAAAACTACAGGATTTATTAGTTGTCCTCATTCACCAAGTGAGTACGTGGCTTCCAATGCAAACACAGGACTCCCGAAAACAAATAAATTAACTGAATTGAATCATAATGCTAACAACCTAGGAGCTGAATTGAAGTTTAATTCCGCTTCAGAACATACCCTACAAAGTAACACTATCCTATCTAAAAGAACCTTATGTTAAACTGGTTAGTAATAACTGTTTAATCTCTACACTACATTCTTTATACCTGCATCTCCATGAGCGTAGGGTAGGTGCTCCCCCCCTATAAAACTTACTGTTTTAATTCTTCTTTGAAGAGTTCCAAATTGCTTTTTTTCTTTTCTTTCTCCCCTTTCTTCAGTGGCTACAAAAGACATGACAGTTATACATTGCACAAAACAGTTCAATAATTAAATCACAAAAATCAGTCTTATTTTAGTGCAATGTTTATGTTCTCATTATTAAGGGAAAATAAATGTCTATTATCACTAAGCTTCCCTTTCTGCCTCTCCAAAATAACACCTGATACTATCTTCAAAATGACAATTAGCCGTGTTCAAGTGAAGGATCCAGTAAGGCATCCCTCAAAGGTCTGTCTGTGTGTGAACAAAGATAATGACCATCAAGTAACTGAACTGCCATGTAAGTGACCTACTGCCAAAATGATGCACTCTTCAAAAGCAATCACTTTAAAATGATAGGAGTTCCAAAAAACCTTTCGAATCCCTCTTTAAAACGTCTTTCAGAGTTCCAAAACAATTCAGTAGGGCCAAGAAAACTTGTACAGGAAAGTTTATAGCAGCATTACACTTAACAGGCCAAGTGCAGAAACCACCAAATGCCCATCAAACCATAAATAAATAAACCAAAATGTAGTACGTACCTTAATAAAATGGACATTAATCTACTAAAAAAGGGAATGAAGTTATGCTGACATGGATGACTCTTACCTCTATGATGCTAAGTGAAAGATGTCAGATAAAAAAATCCGTGTTGTATGGCTTCAACAGCATGAAAGTCACAGAGGGAGAAAGTAAAAGAGTGGTTGCCCAGGGACTAGAGATAAGGAATGCCTCTACTGATCATAGGGTTTCTTTCTAGGTTGATGAAAATATTCTAAAATTGGCTAGTGGTGATTATTGCACAAGTCTGTATTCATTAATATTCCTCCTTTAATTGCACACTTTTAAAAGGTGAATTTTATGGAATAAGAATTTTACCTCAATAGGACTTATTTTAAACATTGTTTCAGAGATATTTTAAAGGCCTCATTAAAACACGAGAAGACGCATCTCATTATTCAATATAATTTTATGTATTCACCAATTTGGCACTAAAAGATTTGGACTTACATTTACTTACCATCTCCTTAAAAACTTCACCTTGAGGGTGAATAAAATCTTTCTAATCCTGAGACTATGTAAAACAAAACCAAAATGCCACTAATTCTGTTAATTCCAGGTAAATCCCCAAAATGTTCTAAGCAACAGATATTGATGTGACATACAGACATAGTCTGAATAGCTCTGCTTAGATTGTTCAAAAAAATCCATCATTTTACACTTAAATCAAGAATTAGTCAATTTTTCACTTTAATTGAAAGCCTAACTAGTAAATAAGAATTACATATGGAGATATACAAACTCAGCCAATAGAAACATTCTATAACTATAATCACAGCACAGCAAGGTGAGTACAGTCACATAAATGTTCTGCTCAAAGAGTGTGAAAACAATATGAACAATGTGCCTTATTCTAATTCTGTCACTTAAGTAGACTACTGGGTTAGAAAGCATCAAAGGTCAACCTCTACCCCCAAAAAACTAAAAAGCCAAAGTCCAGCTCACAGTTGAAGTACTGACAGTGTCATTGGTGGCAGCATCTCTGAATTCAGAGGACTTACAGGCTTTTTGGTTTCTATCACAAGAAGAGATGGTGGTCGTTCATTGGATGACTGACTTGGAGGATTCTTTTGATCTGCAAATCTTGAAGATGGTTTATAAATTTTACCTCTTTTTTCATCAGTTTCATGTTCCTCTGAAATTTAAAACATTAAGTTTCAAAACAAATTTCACATTATTTGGATTTCATTTATCATTTTTACATCAAAATAAAAAATAGGTTTTTAGTATTCAGATTTGTCAGACAAAAATATAAAGCTATTTTTACTGTCGGTTCCTTAAAAAATATCAATTTAATCACTTAGAGTAACATTATAAAACATGTGAAATTTTAGTAAATGCACTGCAGTCTCTAAACCTGAATGGTACAAAATATTCTTTAATGTTATCTGGCTCCAACTTCTCGCTAATCAACTCTGGACATTTATTTTGCCAATAAACATCACAACTAGAGAGTGCTAATAGGAAATGTGAAACCATGAAGCAATCACAGTTCTTTCATCCTATCTATCAGCAGTCAATCAAGGAATACGATCTGCTCAAGGATTACAATACTCACCCTTACCTTTAGCTGCATTAACAACACCACCTCGTACAAATGTTTTCACTTTATTACCATCACTTCCTTCAAAAGCAGCAAGAAATTCCTCATAGATCTCGGCAGCTGCCTTTTCATCCTCCTAATGTATATCAAAATATTAATGGTTATCAAATAATATAAAAATTCTTCCTGAACATAGGGTTAAATTTATCAATGAATAAGACAACCTCCCCTCTCTGGGGAAAGTAGCCCTAAATAAGTAGTGAGATTCTTAATAGAGCTATATTCCAAACCCACTGCCCACTGAGTCAATTCTGACTCACAGCTCCTTAACAGAGCCACATTCCAAGCCCCTGCCCAGTCAATTCTGACTTACAGCAATCCTATGCAGGGTTTCTGAGGCTATAAATCTTTTACGGTAATAGGAAGACCCATCTTTTTCCTAAGGAACAGCTGGTGGATTTGAATTGCCGATCTTGTGGTTGGTAGTTCAATGCTTACCCAATAGTACAGCCAGGGCTCCTAGAATTCTTAGTTGATATTAAATATTAATTTTCAAACTAATAGAAGTTTTACTACTCTGCTGGCAATTTGTGCAACAAGAAAAGGGTCCACTAGTTTTATGTGGATGTGTAAATTTCCTTAATGATTCAAATGCTACATTACCTGAGTACTGACGATAAGATGTTAGTCTATTAATGCTTATGAAGTTTCCAAGACATGGTAAGAAAGGTTTATGTTTCAAACTCTCCAAGACAAGAGTACCACATATTACTACTCCAGTCTCTAAATTTCTGCTCTAGGTAGATGGCATTTCTTGCTTGAAAAAGCTCAGAGCGTTATCATTTTCAATTATAAATATTCTAAACATCCTCAAAACATGTATGAATAGAAAGGTCAACAGCACAAAACAGATAATCCCCAGGTAAATATAATGGTGATGTGTGCTGCCCAAAATGAGCCCCCAAGACAGCAGAAGTGGGCCCCCCCACGGGGTTTTCTAGGGCATCATCTACACAGGAGATGCCAGGCCTTTCTCCTCTAGAGCTGCTGTCAGCTAGTAGCGAGTGCTTAACCACTGCACCAACAGGGTTCCTTAATAAACATGACAGTCCGTGCATCGAATACCAAGCTTTTTAAAAATGTTAGGCAAAGAGGATAGTCATTAGAAGGGAAAGAAAGAATGCATCCATATACTCCACATGATGTATATCAGGGTACACTGCAAATAAATCAAATCTACTTTTTTTGAAAAGTGAAAGCACAAGTACTAGCAGAAAATATGGAGAAATTCCTTTAAAATTTCCTTTAGAAATAGAGGAAAAAATGAACCGGAAAACCAGAAACTATAAGGAAAGCTGTCATATTTCATTACCTAAGAATAAACAGTTTTCTCATGGAAAAACAACTAGAAGGAAAATAAAAACACAATTGGCAAACTGGAGAAATTTGTGTACCACTTTGTAGACAAAATGTAAATACACTTAATAGAGACTCTAAAAATAGATGTGGCCTACTAACTTACAAGGAAAAAAGGCAGACAGTTCACAGAAACAAAATCTGCTCAATCTTGCTCAAACGGAAAATGCAAAAGAAAAACTGCACCAAAAATCTTTTTTTCACTCAGCAAATTGGGACACGTAAGGAAAACAATCAGATATTGCTAGTCAGAAATTTAGGTTATTCTGCCCATCACAAGAGCAAGCTGACAATGTCTAGAAAATCCACCTTTATCTATTTTCCAGTAGTAATGTCACTTATGGAAACATTTTCCAAAGACACAGTAGCAAAAATCACAGAACAGAAAAACTATGCATAACACTATTCTGTATACTATTTATAATGGCAAAACATCAGCCACAAATATCTCAATAGCATTTCAGTTGAAAACTGTAATGATTATAAACCTGTCCATACAGCTATTTAAAAATAAAATGAGGAAATTTTCTATCTTCTGCTACATAATACTCTGAATATAACTTTAGGTTAAAAAAAAAAAGGCATGGCCAAGAAACGTGTCCTTTAACTGGCATACTTTTGCTAACCTAAGAAAGGGCACAGGAATATGCTACGTGTTCATAGTTGCAAAAAGAGCAGAACAGGGTGGGGCAGAACCTGCTACACAGAGAGGAGGAGGAGAAACAGGGTGAAGGGAGCACGAATACGTGAGGAATCCTTGAAGATACTCCTGTTACCAACTTGACGGGGCGACGGAAGATGACCTGGAGGTCAAGAAATGCTGGAAACATTTCTCTACCTTCCCGCTGATTGCTTCCTTAGATACACTCCTTCCTTAAGCAAATTCAAATTACACTTTAGACATTACCTTTTTCTTTAATTCTTCTTGTTCTTTCTTACTTAATGTTCGCTTAGCTGTACTCATTTTCCCAATACTGAATGCTTTGAGTTTGTTTTCTAGAAGAGGCTATACAAAGAAAGAAAAAGCATACATTTACATATACATTGCTAACTGTAACTTAAAAACCTCAAATGGAAAAAAAAAAAAAAACCTCAAATGATTACAAAGTCTTAAGAATAGGTGACTTGTTTTGAATTTATCAGTAATACCCACGGGTAGGTTTTGATAAAATTACTCATTAAGGAGCGTCTATTTGTTAGTTCAATGTCAGTAATATGCAAAAGCCATTTTTTCTTACGTTAAAAAAAAAATCAAACATAGAGGAAGATACCAAATCTTACAACTCATATAACCCATTTGTTGGCTGTAAGACTAGAAAGCACTTGAGGAGGGAAAGTACAGGTGGTTCTGAGTTAAAAAAAAAAAAAGTGCAAGAAAAGAGAACCTCAGATAGAGATACATTTCCAAAGTCCCACAACAGGAATCCATCATTCCAGGTACCATAAATGGCATAATTTACATTTCGATTGCAGTAAATTAATTCATTCACTATCAATAATCCCTATGATTATGAGCATATGAACTTAATTTTCTTTATTAAGAATGTATCATCCACAGTATTTTAGGTTTCAGTCCACCTGAGCCTATACAGATTAATTATGAATATAAGAAAATAGTAGTTTCATGAATTCTTCATTAATTTAACTTAGAAGTAATTTTCCTGTAAAATATGGCCTGAAAAAATTGTCTATAGACCTGAAGGTGTTCAGTTAGTTATTCAGTTATTCACTTAAGTATTGTTATAATTCTTATCTAAAACTTTAAAGAGAAATGTTTACTAAATCTAACCTAAGATATTAAATGTGTAATTGAAATCTTATAATTGAAATTGAAAACTGATTTTCCCCCTACACAGTAAGTTACAAAATTAGGCTTTGTCAATCCCTTTGTAATTAAATGGCCTTTCTACTGAGGCTCTCTGTGACCACTCACTATGTTTTAATCATCTATTTATTTCCAGTTACAAATATGTGGCACTTGCTTCAGTAAATGTTTGAGAAAGGGAGGAAAGTTAAATCTGATCATCATTCGTTCACATCCAAAGCCCCTTGTTTTTTAAGTAAAATTCTTAAATGAAATATATTTCACATGCATGCTAAAACACTCTACATGTTTTACCATTAACTCTATCTTATATTCTTTATCAAAACTCACTCTTGAGAGGTTCTGATGGGGAGAATCACAAAGATTTTCACGGCTACTTTCACTCCTATAATTATGTTTTCGTGGGCTCTTTGGTCGTGTCCGAGATGGCATATCACTATCTGAGGGTCCCGATGAATCCATCTTCAAAAAAAATAAAATACATTCTTAGAAAGGTCATTATATAGTACTGAAAGCTAAAAGTAACTCAAATGTCCAAATGATGACAAATTTCATTATACCCTACCAAAATTCACATTGCTTAATATAAGCTCTGATCTCATCAGAAAGGTCAAATACAGAGGAAGTTTTCAATAATTCTGATTTGTATTTGAAAGTTCTAAGTTTACTGCTAACAACAAATAATTTTCCTTGAAATTTAACAAATACATTTCTGCATTTTCAAGAAAAATGTCTACCAAACACTTAAGTCTGAGACTAACCAGTTTGTCTGTCAGCCTTCCTCAGAAGTTAACATAATACTTCAGGGGGGAAAAAATCAGCTATTTCATTTTCAATTCAAATAATCACATAAATATCGTCCCCTAAACATAAACATCATACTTTACTTAATGTGGAGCCCTGGTGGCCTAGTGGTTACAAGTTGGGCTGCTAACCACAAGGTCAGCAGCTTGAAATGACCAGCACCTTCACAGGAGAATGAGGCTTTCTACTCCCAGTTAAGGATTCCGAAATTTACAGGGGCCATTTGACTCTGCTCTATAGTAGAACTGACTTGGTGGCATTGAGTTATGCATTAATGTAATTTCATCACAAAAATTTAAGAGACCCAAACACATGGTCAACACGGAAATAATACTGCATTAAAATTTCTATCGCTTCGTCAAGAACATTCATACAAGTGTGTTTTCTCTGTGCCTAATAGTCAGAAACCCAGGTTGGCAGTTTGAAGCCACCAGCAGCTTTTCAGGAGAAAGACTGAGCTTTCTATTCCCATGAAGTCACAGTCAGGGAAACCAACAGGGGTCACTCTGAGTTAGCAGTGACTCGATAGAAGTGAGTTTGGGGTTTAACAGTAAAAAATGCAATTACTACTAGTACATCTGGGTGCGACTACCCAGATTCATGCTAAGGTGCCAACATTTTTACCTACCAATTGCTTTTGCACCATCATTGCGATTGTCAACATGTTTTAAAAAGTTAAAATGTCTTAGTACTATTAGAAAATAGCATTGAATTCACAGCCTCCTAAAGATCCACAAAGATGCTCTGAACACTACTATAGTAACACAAAAGAAGTTTACTACATTATTCAAAATGTCAAAAAGCTGTTAACAAAAACTACCATACTTTGGTAGTACATCTAAGAGAACAATAGAGAAATTACCATGATTCCTATGCAAGGATAATATATGTGAATCAAGTTTCCTCTTATCAACACACAACGAATTGCACTGCCTCCCCACACACAACACCCCACCCTCACCACCACCCTGCCCAGTACAGACCGTAATGGTGTCCTTAAAAAGAAAAATAGAGCTATGTGAGTTGACTTGTCAAGCGTTTTCAGTAGGTGTGCTGGCAGTTAAGAAAAGAATGAATATGATATAATCCCATAGTATACCTAGTCCTCGTTTCTTGACTATCTCATTGTTTGACTATTTTTGTATTTATGACAGTAGTAAAAGATCTACTATCCGTGGGACAGGAGGAGAATCAAGGGAAATAGAGGAAAGAGCTGGGAGGAAAAGGGCATTTATAGAGCTCTAGATAAAGACATGTACATATGCAAA
>NW_022103913.1:3345718-3359684 GCF_000313985.2 Echinops telfairi
AAAAAAAAAAAAAAAAAGATCCACTATCCTATTTTGCACATGAAGAACACATATCTGGCAATAACAAACACTGAGGCCCCTGACAGGGCCCTGACCAGATAAGCGAAGAGGGAGTGTGATAACCCCAAGCCACCATGATACCAGGCAGAGAGGAGGGAAGGCTGAGAGGGTAAGACATTGCCCTGTGGGTCCTTGGTGCCCACAAGAGGATGAGGTCAGGGCAGTCCCTTGAAGGTAGGCTGCCCTTGGGACCAGAGAGAAAGTGGGACCCCAGAGTCTTGCCCCAGCTTTCTGTACCAAGTGGTAGCTGGGACAGGCTAGGACATGGCCACAAGCCCTAAAACAGGGCAATCGGGGACACTTGTGCAGTCCCTTATGCTTCCTTGATGCCCCATGCTGGGCCGGCATAGGTGAGGGTAGAACCAGTCCTACCTGGGTCTGCAAGGGATCAGCAGGTGAATGGTGACCAGTAGTAGCAGTTGCAGCTTAAATTCAAGGGTAGAGGGAGGCCAGGTCTGGTTGTTACAGCCTCAGAGGAAGTGATAAATTGTAAATTTTCATGGAGACATGGGGGCAGAAAGAAGAGCACCAGCAAAAATAAAGGCATGCTAGGGCAAGGAGCCAATAAGGGGACCCAGCAGGCAATGTGCACACCCCCCATGGCACCCAGGCCTTGCTGCCTGTGGACAGGAACGCAGACTCCAGCAAAACCACCAAGGGCATTTTTTGGATCATGATTCAGGGCTATCATTCCTGAAAATACAGTGGTCAAAGGAGAGGAAGGAAACTCCAAGGTTAAAGAAGGCCATGCTAAGGCTACCTTGGCTCTGGAAGACGGGGCGGTCCTTCACAGCTAGACTCGTAGTAAGGAGGTGGGGCTATGGGGGTGGGGTTGTCTGGGGTTGGACAACAGTACGCAGGGAGCCATTGAGCATTCATATTACAGGTAAGGAAATGAGAAGATATGGTTATCCTCCACTGCACAAAAAGCCAACTCTAACAATAATCGGGTCTTTAGAACCTAACCATAGCACAAAATGAGAGGTAGATATAAATTTATTAGTACAAACATTGATGTTTATACAAGAGTAAACCAAAAAGATTTGCTCCCAAATCAGACAAACCTGTATCAAACAAAAAGTATCAAAATGTGAAGTTGCTTTCTCGCCATCTAGGTCTATACACTTCTGAAGATGTCTTATCCATCTCTCTAACCTTTCCCTAACCTGTTGGGAGCTGCTCTGAAAGCAGAGGTCTGTTCGTTCAAATGTGGATGTGCAGACACAACTCTCTCACGGACCTGGATGTGTAGATTGTCTCTCTCACGGTCAGATTGTCTCTCTAATGGTCAGATTGACTTTTGTGCCTTAATGTTATTGAGAACATCAGGTGCTTAGCCTTGGGGAAAATATTTGCCAGACAAACAAGAACAAGGATGGGGGGCGCTGTTTTGAGCAATAGTACATTCCCGCTTAACAGTGTATAAAAGTTTGCTGGAAAATAAACTCGGGGCTGCAGTCTTGAATTGCACTCCTCCTGACCCCAGCTTTTTTGTGTCTTTTCTCAGTCCTCACCCCCTCAATCGAGTCCCTGTTGCTTTGCCAGCGGGCTCTGGCACTACCCCTTCCACCACATCAAAATGGAAGCGTTGGCATCCTCGAGGGACTCAAATTGTGTTCCTCTAAACGCGGAGTCTGGGAAACAAACTGAAGTCCAAAGGGGAAGTATCAGGGCTGCTTGAGGTAAGTATCAGGCTAGATGAGGTAAGATTTCCCAAAGAAATTCTCTAAGGACAACCCTTGTTACCCTCAAGATATTTTTATGATGGGAAACAAATCCTTGGACCCAACTTTCCTGTCATTTTTCACACCAACGCAGTTCTTTTGTTTTTCTTAAAACTTCTTTATTGTAAGCCCTGTGATCATCCTGAGACCTTTGAGAAAAACCTATCAAGATTACTCCTTGGAATCCCCAAAAATAATCATCATAACTTTTTGAGCTGACCTTTCTTCCTTAAATTTAATTGACCCAGTACATCACCTTGAAAGTCAGTGTTTTGACAGGACTTTACTCTTTGGATCATATGGTGAATCTGGCTCTTTGGATTTGTGCCTGGTCATGATTCAGTCCATAAAAATCTTTCATAGATTTGATTTTTCTTAAAAGTTTAATTTAAAAAGTCAGCTCTTCAAGCTAGCTCATCGTCGCACAAAGTTTTGGGTACCTATTAAGTCAAATGCTTGCTAAGGCGAAAACGCTCACTAAGAACTGAAATTGCTGAACCATGTGAAGATCCCAACTTCGGTAGCTAGTGCATCAATGGTGATAGATGGTCTTCTTCTGCCAATTTCTGGACTCCAGTCACAGATTCTTCATTCATCACTGTTGACAGTCTCCCTACCCGTGGCTCATTTCTGAGGTCTTCCTGACCCATTTAAAGCACTTAATCCATCTAAAAACTGGTGTTTTCAGTAGGGCAGCATTCCTATAAACTTGTACCAAGTTTCAATTATTTAGGAATATGTCCCTTTGAATTTTGTTAAAACTATTATTAGCATTGACTGCAAACTAATTTTTGGTGGCACAGAAAATATCCTTTTTATAGGCACCATAACAAAACCAAGGCAAGTATATTACTGTGAGAACTTGTCGTTGGGCACCCACTGATTGCAGAGATATGTTTTATTCAGGAAAAAAAAAACAACTGTCCACACATGAATTATAACCTTAGGGGCAATACTTTTTGACTTGCCCTTGTACAAAATTATATAAGCACAATAAAAATATAGAAACATCCATACTAGGTTTTTAAGTCACAGGGAACCTGCAAGAAAAACATTAAAAAAAAGAGTGCCTAACAAAATGGGAAAAGAAAAAAGGCCTATAATCACAATAAGTTATCAAGTAAAATCATAGGTGTAGGGAATATGTAAAAAGAGAAATTAAATTTCAAAGACGAAAGACAGATTCCATTTTATACTCACATGTGCATCTGAAGATCCAGATGAATGAACATCTGATGACCTTGTCTGCAAGTATTAAAAAGAAAGTCAGTATTTAAATGATCAGAAAGTCTTACTATACTAACAAAGTAAGGTTCTAATATTATATAGTCTTTCCAATCTTGTAAGAATTTCTTCCCAGTTAATAAAATTACACACAGCAATCTGATAAAAGTTCAGGTCAATTCTTTAAAATCCCAAATGCATACACTCCAGAATATGATATACACTAGTAGATTGTAACTAAGACACAGTTATCTTTCCAGGTTAGAGACTGGAAACCTTACTATTGGTTTCAAAATAGAATTTTTGCAGAAAAACTTTTGTCAAGTCATAAGATACACAAGATACTGCCAGGAACAAGCTCTCATTACACTGAAGGGGGAAAAAGTGCTTTTCCTTTCTCCAACCAACCAACAAGCCAATTCTAGCATAAGAAAACCCACACATAAACCCTGGCTACCTAATAAGAAATGAATTCTTCAGAACAAGTAAATCCTATTATCAAATTCCCCAACAGGCTACCAGATAAAATTTGTTGTTTGGGGTTATTTCTGTGCCAGTATGCCATAGGAAGACTGTCCAAATAATGTTACTTTCAAGGAATGTCAAGTGTCAACAATGTGGTCTTATTTTTTTTCCTTACTGGTCTGCATTTCAAATTATGTATGACATAACAGTAATTTGTTTCTTCACTATCCAGCTAAGAAAAAAGCCAAGCTGCAATGCTATTAAGTAAAACATACATAGTTCTCTCTGAAATTTTTATTTAGAGGTCTACAATTAAACATTAGCACTCAGCTTTTTTTTTTAACTTGAAGATACTAGGTAGTGAGAGTTCACTTGTTTTCATTTATATTTGTCTGAAAAGCACAATAAAAAACCTTGGAATCGCAAAGATCTCGCCTGACTCTTAACTCCTAGTTCTAAATTCTAAACAAAATGCCTAAAACGTTAATTTTCAAGAAAATGTTGACTATTCCTATGTTATAGGAAGATTTCATGTGGTCTATACTGTATTGCCTTGTTTTGTCTAAGCATAAGGCTCAGAACAATTTTTCAGATTTTCATGAGTCACTGTATCTCCTCTGAACTTCACTAGATTAGGCCCAAGGCAAACTCCGCCCCAAAAAACTAACTCCCTACCTCATTCTTTCTGCCCATCTTTTTTCCATCTCTATTAACACGTCCCCATCATCTACTAGCTAACCATTTTTGAAAGCTAAAATGGTATAGGAGAAATTGTTCATAATATTTAATTTAACTGTGAAACAACATTTTGAAATGCATCCACTTAGAACTGAAGAGAATTTTTATATTGAGATGACTCCCCATTCCTGATCTGCATTGTGAAGTCACTGCCTCCTGGACACCTGGACCCAAATTCCTCCCAAATTAGCTCTTCATTTTAACCTTCTGATTTCTGGCATTGGGTTGCAACTCTCAATCCCTCCATCTAAAAGTACAATTATAAGAGAACTGGTTGTGGAGTCCGATTTCTTGGGTGTGAACGCAGATTTTAGCATTTACTATCTTTATAACCTTGGGCCTAGCTTCTTCATCTGTACACTGAACGCATCCTGCCTCAGGATTGTGAAGAGCAACATCCAGGAAGCAGCACTTAAGACTGTGCTTAGAATGCAGTCACTGGTCAACACAAGTACAGCCAGCAGCGGCAAGATCATTCTGGACGCTTGCTATGCCTTTATTCCCATAAGCAACTGTAGTCTGATGCCTTCCACCCCCTCTCCCAGCTCTTCCTCAGTGGCCTTTAACCTTTATACCAGTGGTTCTCAACCTGTGGGTCGCGACCCCTTGGGGGAGGTCGCCCGATTCATAACCGTAGCAAAATTACAGTTATGAAGTAGCAACAAAAATAACTATGGTGGGGGGGTGTCACTACACGAGGAACTGTATTAAAGGGTCGCATTAGGAAGGTTGAGAACCACTGCCGTATACAGATAAACCAGTAATTCTTTATTCAGCATTTACTAGGCAACTCTTATTGGCTGGCACTGTACCCGACAATGGAGATACGAAATAAAGGCACCTCTGGTCCTCCTCACTATCTTTGAGTCAACTCACAACAACCCTATATGACAGGATAGAACTGCCCCCTCTGGGTTTCCAAGAATGTAACTCTTTACAGGAGTAAAAAGCCATTTTTTCCACCCATGTAGCAGTTGGTGGTTTTGAACTGCTAACCTTGAGGTTAGCAGCTCAATATGTAACCCACTACACATTAGGGGCTAATCAAAGGGAAGCAAGCAACACAAGGTGGCTTGCCATAAGAACAAAACTTAATGGGTTAGCAAATGTTAGGAAAAGCATTCTCGAGAGGTCCTTACATGAGATTTTTAAGCAATCTTCAATATCTAACTGTACCACTACAATACTCTCCAAACCAGTTCTCGTTTCCAAATCCTTCCTAACCGGTAATTCCAAAATATCTTTTCTTTTTTGTTATTGCTGTTGTTTCTTTTTTTTGTTTTTTAATAGTTTTATTAGGGGCTCATACAACTCTTATCACAATCCATACATACATCAATTGTGTAAAGCGCATTTGTACATCCATTGCCCTCATCATTCTCAAAGCATTTGCTCTCCACTTAAGCCCCTGGCATCAGCTCCTCATTTTTCCCCTCCTTCCCCACTTCCCTCTCCCTCATGAACGCTTGATAATTTATAAATTATTTTGTCATATCTTGCCCTGTCTGACATCTCCCTTCACCACTTTTCTATTGTCCGTCCCCCAGGGAGGAGGTCACTTGTAGATCCTTGTAATCGGTTCCTCCTTTCCAACCCACCCTCCCTCTACGCTCCCAGTATCGCCACTGACACCACTGGTCTGGAAGGGATCATCCGCCCTGGATTCCCTGTGTTTCCAGTTCCTATCTGTACCAGTGTACACCCTCTGGTCTAGCCAGACTTGCAAGGTAGAGTTCGGATCATGATGGGATGGGGGTGAGGGGGTAGGAAGCATTTAGGAACTAGAGGAAAGTTGTACTTTTCACTGTTGCTACATCGCACCCTGACTGGCTCCTTTCATCCCCGAGACCCCTCTACAAGGGGATGTCCAGTGGCCTACAAATGGGCTTTGGGTCTCCACTCTACACTTCCCCCCTCATTCACTATGGTAAGATTCTTTGTTCTGATAACTGATCCCTTCGGCATCTCGTGACCACACAGGCTGGTGTGCTTCTTCCATGTGGGCTTCGTTGCTTGTGAGCTAGATAGCCGCTTGTTTACCTTCAAGCTTTTAAGATCCCAAACGCTGTATCTTTTGAGAGCCGGGCATTCTATGATGCTCACCTTCCCGACACAACCGCTGAAGATAAAGCAGGTGAGTAAGCAAACGTGGTGAAAAAAACAAAATATCTTTTCTTAAAAGACTTTTCTGGCTCCAGTTTTCTTCCACAATTGGCACCCACTTTAACTTTCCAGTCTCATTTTATTCCTCAGAAGCCCTGGTGGCATAGTAGTTCCAGGCTGGGCTTCAATTCTCAGCTGACAGTTCGAAACCACCAGAGGCTCCAAGGGGGAAAGACAGTGCTTTATACTCTTGTTATTAAACTGTCCCAGTCTCAGGAACTCACAAGGCGGTTCTACCCTGCCCTATAGGGTCGCTATGAGTTGGCTTTGACTTCATAGCAGTGAGTTTGAGTTTTCTTTTATTCCTCATTTGTGAATACCCTATGTAATGGCTAAACCAAATCATGTACAAATCCATTTTCCAGAACTTTGCTTCCTCATCTCATATCTATGTCTCATACAGCTGCTACTGAAAGGCTGACAGTTCAACACTCTAGTCTTGCTCTGCAGGAGAAAAGATCTAACAATCAGTGCCCATAAATATTCCAGCTTAAGAAACCTTGTAGGGAGGTAGTTCTACCTTGTCCTATAAGATCCCTGAGTCAAAATGAACTCAATGGCAAACAACTCAAATTCCACTATTCTCTTAAAGCTATTTCTCTGCTCTATTAAAACAATTGTTACTTGTTTCCCTAACTTATAGACCTCTGATTTCTTTTTTGAAATCCAGTTAGAAGGAAATGTAGAGGTTATCTAATTTAATTTCTTTTTATGATCAAGAGATATTACTGTATAAGATTTTGACAACTGTCAATGGCAAAAAAAATTTTATATTTTACATTTTAAATGTCTTCCTTAATGTCTATATACATAACTAATAGATAAGAACTGCTGAAGTAGTAGAATTAACATGAAACAAGCTATCTGTCACTTCATCTGTATTACAGAACACAATTAATCCACTCCTCTAGTCTTCCCAGGTCAAAGAACAGAGATCAAACTGGAATCCTGGTGGCATAGTGAGGATACACATTGTGCTGCTAACCTAACCCTAAGGTCAGCAGTTCAGAATCAGCAGGCACCCTGGGGTGAGGGGGGGATGATGACTTTCTGTACCTGTAAAGAATTACAGGTCTCAGAAACCCACAGGGGCCATTCTACCTTGTCCTATAGGGTTGCTTTGAGTTGGAATACTCTATGGCAGTTTAGTTTGGGTTTAGTATTGTATTATTAGTCATAATGATCTTTAATGTCCTCCAATAAATTCTGGGTTTGTGTTCCAAATAAAGCAATAGTTTAAATGTCATTATGATAGCTGATAAGAGTATTTTTCTCAGTATATTAAGATGTTTCCAGATATTTATTTCCTCTAAGGAAAAAACAGAGGGGCAAAAGAGCTAATGTTTCACTAGCTTGTTCATTCCCTTTATTATCAACTCTGCTTTAAAAAAAAAAGGTAATTTCCATATACCATATTACAAAATAGAAGATTGAAGCTCAAGAGTTTAAGCAAAATTACAAATCTATCTAGGTACCATGTCAAAATTTGAATTCAACTGTCCATTTTCTAAACTGTAATCTTTTCAATGTGTCATATCTCCATATTAATGAAGGGGTCCAGATGGTGCAATGGTAGCCTGGCTACAAACTGAAGTCAGCAGTTCAAATACACCAGCATCTCTGCTGAAGATTCAGCAATTCTGCTATATGGCAGTTCTACATTATTTATAGGAACCCTAGTAGCACAGTGGATTAGGAATTGAAGCCAGCAGTTCAAAACCTCTCCGAAGCTGAAAGAAGAGACTTTCTGCTTTCATAAAGATTCACAGCCTCAGAAACCCACAGGCAGTTCTATCCTGCCATATTGGTCACGAGGACTCAGCATGAACTAGATGACAGTAAATTCTGTCTAGAGAATCACTGTGCATCAGAATCAACT
Source organism: Echinops telfairi (assembly GCF_000313985.2). Classification (NCBI taxonomy): domain Eukaryota; kingdom Metazoa; phylum Chordata; class Mammalia; order Afrosoricida; family Tenrecidae; genus Echinops; species Echinops telfairi. The sequence continues at coordinate 3,353,972 of NW_022103913.1, forward strand.
CAGCAGCATGCACACCACCACTCCAAAACTCACTGCCACCGAGTCAGTGCGGATTCACAGCGACCCCTGTGGGTTTTCAAGACTGGAACTATTGACAGGAGTAGAAAGCCCAGTCTTTCTCCCATTCAGCCATTCAGTTTCGAGCCAACGCTATAGCAGCCAACTCATAACCACTACACCACCAGCACACATCACCACTACTACCGTATTAATGGGGAAGACCATGTCATCATTTGGGTCCTGAGATAAATGTCCTTTTACGCATTTTAATAAAAATCTGGCAGCATCAAGAGATGATAATCTTAAAGCAATGAACTGAAAACAGTACTGGAATGTTCAACAATGAATAAGGAAAAGCCACAAAATAATGAGACCTAAATGCATACACTGAAATGTTTTTAATATAAGGCCTCAAGTAACATATTACTTCAACAAAATTGTGAGACTTAGACATTAAAGATTAGTATGGATGTAGCTAGCGCTACTAAAAACATCTAAAAAGCAAGTGGGGCTGTTTTTGATCACATGAGTCGGTTCAGGGGGACAATCAGAAGAGTGAGGTACTCACATATTTCTCTCCCTCCCATGGAAAGAGAAATGTGGTGTGAAGGGAAGAAAACAGACACTAGGGTTAAGCATTTTTTGAAGAAATGCCACCAAAATTGGCCTTTTGCCATAAATAAAGGCTGACTGGTAAAACTAAACTCACCTCCATTGAGTTCATTCCCACTCATAGTAGCCCTACAGAGCAGGGAAGAACCACCCCGTGGGTTCAGACTCACAAAGCAGCTGGTGGTTCTGAACTGCTGACCTTGCGATTACAGCCCCAAAGGCTCCCCATAGTAATTATGAACTACTTCTGAGTATCACTCAACAAATGGCATAAAATTCAGATGTATTAGAAACTGCGAAAGCAAGTATAAAACGGTTTTCTCTCCACAAATTGTAAACGGGAGGCAAAGCTTGCGCCATCCTACCATAAACTTGTTAATCGATCTATAATTTTACACTCTTATATGTAACACTCCCCAGAACTTTTAAGAGTATAGATAGATTCTTGAATAAGCATCAAAATGCATAACACCTACTCCGCAGCAGTAAATACCTAAGAAGAAAAAATATATATACACACACATACACACACACAATATCTGCCGTTCTGGCAACCACGATCATTAACTACCGTACAGCTCGTGGCTTTCACAAGACATGCATACGTTCCCATAAAAACCAAAAGCAATTCGCGGGCCAGAGGTGGCTTCCAAGTGTACAGAAATCCTCCTTTCAGGGGAGCACTCGCGCAGAGATGGAATTTAAAAAGCCAGGCCCACAGGCAGCGGGCAGACTCCGACTCACCCCGTGTATTACTTCCCCTACAGTGCGGTAAAGACCACGTGTGGAGTGGAACATGAACCTGGGCGGCGCGGCACTGCAAAGGCAGGCGCTCCCACGCCTGCACCTCCCGCCCGCGCCCCTCCATTATCAGTCCTCCGTTCCCAACTTGCGGTCCCGGAGGTTATTTATTCCCCGGAGGTCAGGAGGATAACCGAGGAAGGCCCAAAGCAGGTGAGCGAGCTCTAACACCGAAGAAAGCGCAGCGCGGGCACCAGCTCCAGGAAGCGATTCCCGCCTCTGCCGTGCACGGTCCGGACGCCTCCGAATCAAAAAGCTGAGGCACAAAAGCGCGTTTTCACGGCTTTCGGACCACACTCGGGGTCCTGATTTGGCCCCAGTGCCAAGCGCGGGCCGCACTACTCACGCCCGCCCTCGGGCCCGCCAGTCTCGAGCCGAATGCAGGCTGAGACTAAAGGAAGATAGCAGGCCGCTCAACCTGCGCACCACGGTGCAGCGGCGTCCCGGCCTCGCACGGGGACCCGAACGCACTCCCCAACCCGCTCGCCTCCCCAGTGACCAGACGGGTCTGTGGGCCCGCACATGACAGCAAAAGACCCACTGACTTCAGAGATCTTCAAAGAAATTACCTTTGAACTGGCCTTCTGAGAACCGCCTGGCGTTTTGTCCGCCATCTTGAGCTTTGCCCCTCCTTCCGCGGCGGCGAGAGTCGAGCGCCGAAGGAGCCGATCTCCGCGGAGCCCGCCAGAGGCCCCGGCAAGGTTGAGCAGTCGACTGACGAGACAGTGAGTTCCGGCCGGGCGGGCCGCGCCACGTGACTGTTGGCGTCAGTGCTTCCCCAGCGCCGCCCGCTCTCCTCCTGATTCTGGAGGCTGCATTGACTGTTCGGGTCGTTGCGTTGGTAGAGTTAAGTAGAGAACGTCCTCGTTCTTTCAGGCCCGGCTGAGACCTCACGCTGCTTTCCCAGGACGGCCTCAGTTACGTTTCTCGGGAGGAGGGGCTGCTCTTTTTAAAGGAGAAACTGATCAATGGGGAGGAGCACTCGCTTCAACTCAAAGTGGATCTGCAATCAACTGCGAGTCTGGCGCTCAGTGAACAAAGACCCGGTTCGCGCCTCCTGGGAGCTTAGGGAAAGCCAAACCTGGAATCTTCACGTTACTTGGAAATTGCCAGTGCTGAGATGGAGTTGGACCTGGAAAACCCAGAAAAAGGGCATTTTACCCAATTTTGGAATGCAACCGTGCTCTTACCCCATACACAAACTGCAAGGCGTCTGTAAAATGGACACGGTACGAAATAACGAAAGAGTATTCTAAACCGAGCACACCTGTAAATTTTCTGCCGTTTGAAATTAGATTTTACTGTTCATTAATATTTTATTCGAAAAGGGGGAGAGCGCCATGCATTTGTAGGTACTTGAACCCTCCCACAGGAGCCCTGGTGGTTACTTGTTGGATCCCTAACAGCAAGGTACGTAGTTCAAAACCACCAGCTGCAACGTGGGAGAAAGCCAAGGCTTTTCTACACCCTTCAGGATGACGGTCTCAGAAACCCTAGGTGAAAGTCTACCTTGCCCTTTAAGGTCTCGGAGTCAGAATTGAATCCGTGACAGTTTGCTTAATCCCTCCCAATTCCAACCCTCAGAGACTATAGACACAGTAGAACATTTTTTAAGTTCTTAACTGCTGGAATTGCGGAAGCAAGGAAAACGCGAAGGGCATTCAAAGCAGGAAAAGCTTTTGAAATAAAAATCTTGTGACAATTCAAAGAAAATGAATCAGTACAGCCCATTTTGCAGGGCACCACAAGCAGTTGAGTTTTACTAGAGCAAAAAGGCCTGGCTTGTGTAAATAGTGTTTTTGTCAGTAGTCTCCAGTCACTCAAGAATTTAATCTGTACAAGTGGTTCGTAGCCAGCATACTCTCGTATCATCTTTTCTCAACTGTTTAGATTATTTACCATTGTCTGAATTAATGACACTATTAATAGAATGGCCTTATGCCCCAGGGAGATGATTGATAAAAATGTTAATGATATCTCTAAGGTGAGCCAGAGATATATATAAACCATAGATTTGGCGCTTTCACTTAATTCTAACCCCAATCTAAGAACAATTAGTTGTTATAACTTGGCTCCACTTGATAATTGTCTTCACCTCACTAAAGGTGTGGGTGGTACAGCAAAATGTGATGAAGAAACTACATGGTACCTGGCAATCAGAAAGAATAGTGTCTTCGGCCATCTAAGTGAAATGTCAACTAAGTCCACATGGGAGAAGCAGACCAGCCTGTGTGATCCAAGAACTATAAATAATATAATCCAAATCTGAAGCAGGGAATGGTTTCAGAGCTTAAATCCTGAACATCTGGCCAGCAGGTGATGGATGACAGTGGAATGCCAAGATCCGTTTGCAAAATCTGCACATAGAGTAAGCCTTCAGTGAATTCCCTCTGACCATAGTCCTGGCATGTGAATAGCTGTGTGATCAGCCAGGGAAATTGTAGAGACAATTATAGTAGATATATTTGAGTTAAAGTAACATCGGATTTGATCCCGCTTTTGACACAGTTCTTTGGACACATGTAAAAGTTTAATCAGTTAAAAGGGAAAAAATGAAAGGGAATCCCCTCTGAACATAGATAGACCAGGACTGTGAATAACCTTGCTATCATTCAGAGTGCATCGGAAAGTGGATTATCGCAGATGCATTAGGTAAAAATTTGGCATCTTATGTTTTGATCTCCCTTTTGACCCATTTCAAAGCTGTTCTGGATTTTAGTATTTTCTGTTTACTTTTCAACTAGAATCTGTCTCTATTTTGTTATTGTTGTTAGTTTTGTTTTTTAATCATTTAATAGGGGCCACTTACAGCTCTTATAACATTCCATATATCAATTGTACCAAGCATATTTGTGTATATGTTACCATCATCATTTTCTAAATATTTACTTTCTATTTGATCCCTTGATATCAGCTCCTCTTTTTTTTCCCTCCCCCCTCCTACCCTCATGATCCCTTGATAAATTATAAATTATTATTGTTTTCCTATCATACACCAACCACTGTCTTCCTTCACCCATGTTTCTGTTGTTCATCCCCCATAGGGGGATGGGAGATTATGTGTCCGTCATTGTGATTAATTGTTGTTAGCTTTTTTGATTCTTTATTTTTTGTTTTTCAGTGTATGAAATCCAGGGTGGGTAAATCTATATTGATGTAACTGGACTAATAGTTTCTTAGGGGTATGGCAAGGGAAGTTGGTGGGGAAATGAGCTGATAACAAGGAATACAAGAAAAACGGAAATGTTCCAAAATTGATTATGGTAATGATTACACAACCCTTCTTGATATGATTAAACTATTGAATTGTAGGATTTATTAATTATGTCCCAATAAAACTCTAGGTCTGGCTAGAGAGGTAGGTAGGAGCAAGTCCACACAATAGTCCTATATTGGGAATTAGAATTGTATAGTGAGAACAAAGTATGGCCCTCAATAAAGTTATATAGGACTGTGGTAAGGTCTAATTTTCATTTCCAAAGATTGCTCTGAGGACAGCATAAGACCGATTTAGTCAAGAAAACTGTCTTAAAATAGTGGGGGCGATGATTCAGGAACATATGAGGAAATGGGACCATTCCTCCTTCATTCAGTCAAAATCTTTTTGAGCCTCCTTTTGTAGAAAAAACTGTGCAGTGTTACGGGGCTTACTGAGACATAATAATGCACTTATTTAGATTTAAAGCTCAATAAAAACTCAGCTAGCATAATACTCAGTGGTAAATGAGTGGAAGCCTTCCCCCAAGACAGGCAACAAGACAGGGATAACCTGCCCTCGCCATTCCTGCTCAGTGTGCTAGACAGAGCAATTAGGCAAGAAAAAGAAATAGAAGGCATCCCAATTAGAAGAGATAAAGTTATATTCCCATAGGATACATTCAAAAATGATGACTCTAGGTGGCACTATATAGAAAAAGAGCTCTGGGGAATTGTTAACGGCTCCAAGGTAGAGAAATGAAGCTGTCGGCTCCCTGAAAGATGCACGGCCTCAGAAACCTTATATGGGTCACTTTAGCTCTGTGGCAGGCAGTTTTGTTTTTTTACATATTAAAAAAAATTATATAGAGAGGTCTGAGGGGCCGGCCTCAATCCCAACTACGTGGACAGCCCTGCTCCCTGCAGAAGAATTCACTTCAGAGGACAACACTGAAGCTACAGCTCAAGGAGAGGGACTTGTCTGATCAGAGCACACAGGAGCCAACAAGGGGGGAAGGAAAAAAAAAAAAGAGTGAAGCACATGCTGGACTGCCAAGCCCTGACGATAATGCTTCTGCTCAGAATAGTCTATGCACAGAGACGA
>NW_022103913.1:3360529-3363792 GCF_000313985.2 Echinops telfairi
TGGGTGCATAAGCAAATCTGAAGAAAGATGATGGTGCCCAGGTATCAAAAGATAAAGCATCTGGGGTTTAAAGGCTTGAAGATAAACAAGCAGCCATCTGGCTGAGAAGCAACAAAGCCCACATGGAAGAAGCACACCAGCCTGCATGATCACGAGGTGCCGAAGGGATCAGTTATCAGGCATCAAAGAACAAAAATTCATATCATTGTGTGCTCACCTCCCTGATAGGATCGCTGAAGACAAATGGGTGCGTAGGCAAATATGACAAAGAATGCTGATGGTGCCTGGCTATCAAAAGATATAGTGTCTGGGGTCTTAAAGGCTTGAAGGTAAACAAGCGGCCATCTAGCAATATGATCAGGCATCAAAGAACAAAAAAATATATCATTGTGAATGAAGGGGAGTGTGGAGTGGAGACTCAAAGCACATCTGTAGGCAACGGGACATCCTCTTACAGAATGGTCGCAGGGAGAAGACAAGCCAGTCAGAGTGCAGTATAGCACTGATGAAACATACAACTTTCTTCTAGTTCTTCAATGTTTCCTCCTCCCCTCCCCCCACTATCATGATCCCAATTCTACCTTACAAATCCAGCTAGACCAGAGCATGTACACTGGGACAGATTCAGAGCAGGAAACACAGGACAAACCCCTCAGGACCAATAATGAGAGTAGCAATACCAGGAGGGTAAGGGGAAGGTGAGGGAGAAAGGTGGAACTGATCGCAATGATCTACATATGAGCCCCTCCCTGGGGGGTGGAGAACAGATGTCTCCCAAGGGAGACATCAGTGTAAGAAATGGAAAAATAATGATTTATAAATTATATAGGGGAGGGAGGGGAAACAATGACGCTAATACCAAGAGCTCAAGTAGAAATAAAATGTTTTGAGAATGATGGTGGCAACAAATGTACAAATGTGCTTGACACAATGGATGGATGGATGGATTATAAGAGTTGTACAAGCCCCCAATAAAATGATTTATTAAAAAAATAATTCAAAAGGCTCCACAAGAGCTAATAAACTAATTTAGTGAAGTTGCAAGGTACAAGATCAATATTCAAAAATCATCTGGGTGGTTGATAAATTGTATCATGGTTATGTAAGAAAGACTGCTAATTTTTTGGCAGTACAACTGAAGTCTAGATAGGTAAAGCACTGTGATGAATTCCCTTGCTCTCAACTGATTCAGAGGAAAATACTTTAGGTGAGTAGTTCTCAACCTTCCTCATGCTGCGACCCTTTAATACAGTTCCTCATGTTGTGACCCCCAACCATAAAATTATTTTTGTTGCTACTTCATAACTAATTTTGCTACTGTTATGAATCATAATGTAGATATCTGATATGCAGGATTTGTTTTCAGTTATGAACATAACTAAACATAATGAAAACAGTGATTAATCACAAAACAATATGTAATTATATATTGTGAAAGGCAACCCCTATGAAGGGGTCGTTTGACACCCCCGCCCCCCCACAGATTGAGAACCACTGCTTTAGTTAAATGAATGGGTAGATAGATAAGATAGCAAATGATGAAGAACTCATCTAAACGTTAATAGCAGATGAATCTATCCAAAGGGATTGTGGAGTTATGTTTAGTGTATGTTTTGTGTAAGTTTAAATTATTCCTTCCAAAAAAAGTGAAAGGAGGAATGAAACAATAATAAACAGAGGAGGAGTAAGACTGAGTTCTGACATCAGGAATTAAAAGTACAGAGGAATCTTTTAGGCATCTGCTAGAAATGAAACAGACATTTGGGAATAAAGGCCAAACTGCAAGATGAAAGAGGACTAGGAATGAGAGAAAAAGTTCCACTGGGTTTCTATACCTCAGCACTGAACAATCTGAAAAGGAATTCCATTTACAACATCATATAACAGAATAAGATTCCTAGGAATGAATTTAACCAAGGAAGTCATATGCTTGTATTCTGAAAACTATGAAACATTGCTAAAGAAACCAAAGGATACCAAAATAAATGAAAATACACCCTCTTTTTATTAATTGAAGACTTCATATGGTTCAGATGGTAGTATTACCTAAAGCAAGGTGCAGATTCAACACGATCCCTACCAGACTTCCAACAGTCTATGCAGAAATGAAAAAGCTGGTCCGTAAATTCATGTGGAATTTCTAGGGCCACCAAATAGCCAAAAGTATCTTGGGAAAAAAAGTATATTTCTCAAAAGTATCTTGAAAAAGAAGTATAGACTGACACTCACTCACTCTCACTCACTGACTCATTCACTCACTCACTCTCTCACTCTCATTCACTCACTCTCACTCTCATTCACTGACTCACTCATTCATTCACTGACTCACTCTCACTGACTCATTCACTCACTAATTCACTCACTCTCATTCACTCACTCTCTCCCTCACTCTCTCTTTCAGACTCACTCACTCACTCTCATTCACTGACTCACTCACTCACTCACTCTCACTTACTCACTCACTCTCACTGACTCCCTCACTCTCATTCACTGACTGACTCACTCACTCTCACTCACTGACTCATTCACTCACTCACTCTCTCACCCTAATTCACTCACTCTCATTCACTCACTCACTCACACACTCTTATTCACTCACTCACTCTCTCACTCATTCACTGACTCACTCTCTCACTCACTGTCATTCACTGACTCACTCTCACTCACTCACTCTCACTCACTGACTCACTCACTCTCACTCTAATTCACTCATTTTCATTCACTGACTCACTCTCTCTCTCACTCACTCACTCTCTCACTCACTCACTCACTCTCAAAAACAAAAAAAAGGAAAAAGTATATTTCTAAACTGAGAAACTACAGTCATTGAAGGTATGATACTGGCAAAAGGCTAAAAACAAAACCCACTGCCATTGAATTGCTTTTGGCATGTAGGGACCCTATGGAACAGTAGAACCAAATTAATAAAAATGGTCAGTGAAAAACTATAAAACTCAAAAGAAAACAAGGGGCTAAATATTCAGGATCTTCCTATTCATCAGTTCATCTTAGCTACAGCACCAAAAGTACAAGCATTTGTGGGGGCTGGCCTTTGTGAATTATGGGATTATAAAGAGACTTTTCCCCAGCTTTGTCTCCCCACAAGATATGCCAAACATTACAGGCTATTTGCCAGCATATGGTAAAAATGCTTAGACTCCCTAAAGGCAGTCAGTTGTCAAGACTACTGTAAAGTTAGGCTGCGAGCCTTCCCTCCTGGTATCACCACTGTCACCCCTGGTCCTGAGGGGTTCATCTGTCCT
>NW_022103913.1:3365393-3372647 GCF_000313985.2 Echinops telfairi
CATTGCACGCCCCCAGTGTTTTGCCTCAGTGTGGTGGGGTCAGCTTAGTCACCCATCCCACACTGTGTCTCTGGTGCTGTCCCGTGCAGGGCCATGGGTCAGTGCAGGATGTCGCATCTCGCCGTGGGGGCAGCTATATGGTCCTCTCTGTACACTGGGCCCTCCGAGCTGGGCTATTGTCCTCTGAGCTTGGTGGGCCCAGTTGTGCTCCGCTCCTTTCCTCCTCCTCCCTTTGCTTCAGCTTCCTTCTGGGCGAGGCTTGCAGAGCCATTTATCTCTCTGCCCTTCAATGAATCCCACTTATTCATTGGCCAGGTTGGCACAATAAATCTACCTATCACAGGGACTATGGTTAATAATTAGGTTGGCGGGGGCTGGGGGTGGGATCGGGGGGGCACCTCATATCTTCCCGATTGGCAAGTTTGAATGGTGTGTGTGTGACGTGAACTCTGACATGCAGGGGAAGTCTTTGGCACATTCAGGAAGAAGTGAGGGTGGAAAGAAGCCTGTGAAGGAGATGCTTGTAATGGTGACCTAGCAAAGACATAACAAAAAGACAACTATTCCCAAATGGAATTATAACCACAGGCGTAGAGGTTAAGATTTGAAATATGTATTTTGTGGGAACAAAATTCAGCCCTTAACATCTGACAAACCTTCAACTGTCCAACATATGAGGAGGTACTCCCAAAAACCTGGAAGTTTATCTATTTGTCCCACTAGAGGAGCATAGAGCAACTCACTCTGAGTTAGTGCACCCAGTAGCATCACCAGGGAAAGTTCTTTCTAGTTACAGTGAATTTTTTTGTAAAAGCAGTTTTTCTTGAACCTCGTTTTTTCGTGATGGCTGATTTAACTGAACAGCATGTGCCTGTGACATTTTGTTTCGTGCTTGGGAAAAATGCCACAGAAACTGTTGTGATGTTGAGTATAGCCGTGGTAGTTATATAATCTGCTGTCAGTTTGAGAGGATTACGAGTGAAGGAGTGGTGTTTACCTGGCAATCAGGTCATAGCCAATGAGGCCTCTGTGTGCACACGGCCTTCTCCTGAAGACTCTGGGAACTCCTGTATTCCTCCTTGGAGGTGGGAGATACTCTCTCTCTAGGTTCACTCTCTGGGAGACATTGCAGCTTATAAGACACAAGGAGCTATGTTAGTGCCTTGAATTGAATGAGCCATGTGGAGACCACTGCGAGTGCTGAGATGCTTACAATGACACTGGATCCATAAGACTTCCCACCCACTGGCCTGTGATCTTCCTGCATTTCGCATCATTGCATGTGTTTCATGAGTCTGAAGAGGACTTTATAGATTGGTATCGAACATATGGGCTAGTATTGGACTCATGGACTTGATCTAGACTGGGCTGGGATGTTTTCTTAATGTATAATTACTCTGTATATGAAGCTCTTTCTTATACACATGAGTATCTATGAATTTGTTCCTCTAGTCCACTCAGACTAACACAATAACTTACGAGGACAGTGCTATGGGAAAACTTCTAGTGTATGAGTGGTTTTCTCATTTCAAAAAAGGTGAAATGTTGATTAATGACAAACACCATTCTGGATGTCTGTCAACTTCTGAAATGGATGAAAATTTCGACAAAATTCATGCACTTGTGCTCAAAGACTGAAGACAAACCATTGAAGAGATGGGGACGTTATCTGGACCACTTGGGAGCTTGGTTCAGCAAATTTTAATGGAAGATTGGCAATGAGAAGGGTCTCTGTGAAATTTGTGCCTTGGATTCTGACTGACCAGGACAGAGTGTTGAGTGGAAACATGCTGTGCTTTGAAAGAACAGCTTCGAAGTGACCCAGACTGTTTTCCCCAAGGTCAACACTGGTGACAAGACATGGCGCTATTCTTACGACCCGAAAGCAAAGATCAATCAAACCAGTGGAAGAAGACATCATCACCTCACCCCCCAAAAGCTCCTCAAGTGAAATCAAAGATCAAGACGATGCTCATTTGTTTTTTGATGTGAGGGGGACAGTGGATTTGGAATTTGTTCCACCAGTTCAGACTCAAGTTTTCTATTTAGAGGTCCTGAAAAGATTACATAACAGTGTGCAACAAAAAAGGTGTGATTTGTGGCAGATGGGGGACTGGTTTGCCACCACAACAATGCACCTACTCATGCAGCCATCTCACTACGCCAGTTTTTGGCAAAAAAAAAAAAATAGCACGCCTCTCTTGTCCATAAACCTTACTCACCTGACTCACTCCGTGTGACTTTTTGTTTCCTCAAATGAAGAGGAACATGAAAGGACAGCGATCTGATGATGTAGAAGAGGTGACGCAAAAAAACAACAACACAAAAAAAATGGAGTTGCTGTCAACCATTCAAACAGACGAGTTTGAAAAATGTTTCCAAGAATGGAATCACAGATTTGACAAATGTATTAAGTGTAATGGAGAGTATTTCGAAGGTGATAAGGTTTTATAAAAAGAAATTAAATACATAACTTTGGAAAAAGATCTGTTTTGGGGGGTTGGGATGTGCCCCCTCGTAAGTAGTAAATTCAAATGTCTCTGAGCAGGCCAATCGTGGTGCATTTGTCCCTAGTAATGGGAGTGATGAAAGCCCTGGTATATAAGCCTTCAGTCTCCTACCTAGAAAGTCACTGCAACTCAGTTCCATTAGAGTGTAACCCAGCGTTTGCAAGTTTTTGTTTTTCACAAAATACTAGAAATCCCGAGTTCCATGTAAACTCTTTAATGTTGAAATGCTAGTTCAAATTTCAAAGACCCCACCACACACACTACACAAACATTAGGCAGAAAAAACTCCACTCCTGTGGGCTGCATCTGGCACTTCTTTCTAACCTTTGTTGACCAGAGTTGCTGGGGAATCTTTACAAACTGATGACAGTTGTGGGGACAAGGGAACCAACACATCATAAAAAGAAAAATGGCATGGTTTTGGTGTGATTGCTAAAAAGTAAAGCTAATCGCCATAAATTATATGGATTTCTTACTATTTATGTTTAGTCCTTTTGCAATAATATTTGTGAATCTAATGAAATCTTTCAGATCCTATAAGATTTCATTTAGGGGCAGTGCTAATACAGTGGCAGAATTCTTGCTCTTCAAGAGAAAGACCTATCTTTGATTCCTGTCAATTCCCTGAAGTACAGCCACCACTTGTCTGTCAGTGGTCTGTGTGTTGCTATAATGCCAGAGAGATTTCAGAGAGCTACCAGACTAACATGGACTAGGGACCAAACCCTGGCAATCTACTTTCAAAAACCAGTCAATGAAAACCCTGTACACCTCAATGATCTAATTCTGTTGTGCACAAGGTCACCCCGAATTGGGGTCAACTTAATAATAGCTAACATTAACAGTAAATTTGGGTAGTTGTTATGCTATCTCAGTGTGTTAGACTGGGTTCTCTGGAGAAGCCAAACCAGTGATGCTTGTATGTGCATATACAGAAAGATTTATATCAAGATATGGCTCAAGCAGTTGTAGAAGTGGGTAAATCTAAGCCATGTCATGTCTGTGGTTAGATGCAAGTTAGAAGCTACTTCTGACTTCTGTAGTTGCTGGGACTGATGAACCGGAAGCTGAAGTATGAAGACCATATGCTGGTGGATGCAAAGTTGAATGAATTTGCAGTCAACCAAATGAATCCATAGTTAGCCGACCACTGATGGCTCCTAGGATTGGCAGAAGTAACAGGTTGACAAACCAGATGCAGGATCCAGTTCCAGCAGAAGTGAGTTGGGCACAGTATTGGTCTATATTAAGAACAGGCCACACCGGAGCGAAACCTCTCTCAATTGTATCAAAGCTGTGACCAGATTTGACAGGTGGTTCTTTATTAGTTTGTCCACAACTGCTCAGTGGCATCACAGAAGATCCCATTATGGAGTTGACCACTTTGTGTTAGATCATAGCATGGGAGAACCCTGGTCCACTCAACTTAACATAAGATCTAATTAGCACACTCAGCCCCCGATTTGTTGCTTGAGTGATGAGGCCAAGTTTTCACCATGTTCCCACCAGCAAGGCATGCGGGTTCCAATTACGTCACATTCATGACAATATTTGTTATTTTTAAAAATAATCGTCTTAATGGATGTGAAGTACCTGTCATTTGCAGTTTTTTAATGACTAATGATATTGACCATCTTTTCACGAGTTGCAGATTTGTATACCTTCTTTAGATAAGGTCTATTCAAGTCCTATACCAATTTTGGGGTGTGGGGTTGTTCATCCTTTTGTTTTTGAATTGCATGAGCTATTTGTGCATTCTGGGTAGTAAACTTTCCTTCAATATATTATTTTAAAATATTCTCTCCCGTGATAGGTAGGTTTATTGTGCCAACCTGGCCAATGAACGAGTGGGATTAATTGAAGGGCAGAGAGATAAATGGCTCAGCAAGCCTCGCCTTTCTTGTCTCTGTTGATGACTGGACCAGTGTTCGGCTGCCTTAGTTTGTTCTCTGCCTCAATTTGCAAGCTACGCTGTCTTGGGACACCTAACCCGTGGACTGTGTTGCTGTAGTTTGAGCTTCCTTCAAGACCTGCTTCACCACGCTACTGGAGTATACATTGCTTGAGCTGGGGACTGTCGGACCCTATCATCTGGCTGATTGTTGGTGACCTGCCTTGCTGTTTGCTGCCTGTGGTCAGATAGCCTGAATTGCTCTAGAGTACTCGGCTGTCTGCTTCCTTGACTTGCACTGGACGGCCCTCAAGACTTGAAGGACTGTCAGTGTATTAGCTGTCTCTGGAAGTGAGTTGCACTGAGCCGTTTGTACTGCTCTATAGGTTAATTAACTTTATTTCTTGTGATTATATATATATAAAATCATTGGTGTCCTGGTTTTGTCTCTCTGGAGAACCCTGTCTAACATGGCCCCCGAGGATATATTAGCACGTGGCTTCTTTGTTTCTCAATCTGGCCCTTGCTCTCGGATTCTCTTGACCTGCCTCTTGTCGCTGCTCCTGCTCTCTTGAATACTCTCTTGCCCTTGCTGTTACTCACTTGCTCTGGTGTTCGGCTACTCTCCGATCCCACCACTCTGATCCCCCTCTCTCTGCTTCTTTGTTCTCCCTTCTAGTCTGTATCCATGTACAATAGCAACAGAAAAGATGCCTATTAAGTGCTGGGAATAGAACCCACCTACCTGAAGTGCTGGTGGCAAAATGGTTAAGCCAAATAATGCCTGTTAATCGATACTCGCTTTCCGTTCCAGTCTGTAATTTCTATCAGTGTGAATGTGCTCAAGCTTACTTTACATCTGCCCCAATAATCATTGCTAATCTTATTTTATGCTTATCTTATTTTAGCAATAGTCCTGAAAAGAACAGTACCCTAACTGTGTATCAAGTTCTTTATCAAAAAAAGGAGCAAAAGATAGAGTGGTTCAAGTGGAGTACTGTGGAAATGAATATTCTAAAATTGTGTGTGTGTGTGTGTGTGTGTGTGTGTGCGCGCGCGCATAAGAGAGATAGAGAGACTGAGCGATAGGACAACTGAAGGGTCCGTGGAAGGTTAGAAGGACGAGCAAAGGACAACATCTCTTGGGAGCGCTCTCTTGCTATAGTCTGGCAGTCCAAAGGTGAGGTTAACCTAGACCATCGATAGATAAAACCTCACTTAATCTGGGACCTGTCCTTCTGCCTATGAGGATCCCAGGAGGACTGAGTTTGTGAGACCAGACTAGGTAATAGGCTGGTAGATAGTGCTGTTAAGTTTTAAAGAATAAAAACCTATTTGCTCAGATCTCAGGATAATTCAGGGCACCCACTATAGAGAGAAACCAAACTCACTGCCATTGAGTTGATGCTGACTCTTGGTGACCCTAGGGCAGGGCAGAACTGCCCCTGCGGCTTTCTGAGACTGTAAGTCTTTATTGGAGTAGAAAGTCTCATCTTTCGCTTGAGGATCAGCCAATGGTTTTGAACTGCTGACTCACTGATTAGCAGCCCAACTCATAGCCACTATGCCACCAGGGAGAGATCCCCTCTATTTCAGAAGTGATTAAAGCTAAGCACGCTTGTGTTGATATGATATCTTTAACATTACAAAGACTATTCCCAAAGGGGATGATAGTCACAGGTATTCAAAACCAATCATGATAGTGACCTTTGACTCGAAACCACCCTGTAGGGTGGAGTGAAGTTGCCCCACAGGGTTTCCAAGGCTTTCTAGAAGCAGAAGGTCAAGTCTTTTTCCTTTAGAGCAGCTGCTGGGGTCAAATTGCTAACCTCAGTGCTTAACCATTTTGCCACCAGCACTTCAGGTAGGTGGGTTCTATTCCCAGCACATAATAGGTATCTTTTCTGTTGCTATTGTACATGGATACAGTTTTCTCCATTATTTACATATGTTCTCAGTAATTACTGTTGTAACTACTATGCATTGATTTTGTGCCCACCCTTTTTGTGGAATTATTTTATTAGGTGTACAACTGGTTTTTTTGTTTGTTTGTTTCTGTTTTGTTTTTTAGGTGATCTCATTGGGCTTTGAGGTATGCAATCATATAATTGTAAACAATGACAAATTCACTTAAACCAGCCACTTTTTCGTATTTTTTTTATTGTGTAATTACTTGAGCCAGTACCTCCAAAATAACATTAAATAAGGATGGTGCAAATGGCCATCCTTCTCTGGTTCCTATTTTTTTTTTTTTGCTTTCAACATTTTTTTTAAAATAATCATTTTATTACGGGCTCATACAACTCATCACAATCCGTACATACGTCATCTGTGTCCAGCACTTTAGTACATATGTTGACTTCATCATTCCCATGACACCCACTTTCCACTTGAGACCCTGGTTTCAGCTCATTTTTCCCTCTCCCTCCCCGCTCCCCCCGAACCCCCAATAATTCATAATTTATTATTATTTTATCATATCTTACCCCATCCCACGTCTCCCTCACCCACTTCTCCGCTGTCCGTCCCCCAGGGAGGAGGCCACATGTAGACCTTGTCCTCTGTTCCCCCTTTCTCCCTCTCCTTCCCTCCACCCTCCCGCCATCGCCACTCTCTCCACTGGTCCTGGGGGGTTCATCCATCCTGGGTTCACTGTATTTCCAGTTCCCACCTGTGCCAGTGCACCCCCTCCAGTCCAGCTGGATATGCAAGGTAGAATTGGGATCATGGTAGTGGGGTGAAGGAAGCATTTAAGAATCAGAGGAAAATTTCATATTTCATCGTTACCACACTGCATTCCGATTTGCACCCCACCTCCCCGCAACCCCTCTGCAAGGGATGTCCAATTTCCCC
>NW_022103913.1:3373889-3375858 GCF_000313985.2 Echinops telfairi
GGGTGCATTAGCAAAAGTGGGGAAGAAAGCAGATGGTGCCCGACTATCAAATGATACAGCATCTGGGGTCTTACAGGCTTGAAGACAAACAGACAGCCATCTGGTTCCTATTTTTATAAGAATGCTTTTAGCGTTTTCATGAGGATACACTGACTTTCGGATTGTGAATTGAATTTTATGTTAATTTTCAGCTAATCATGAAACAGAAAATGCAGAATTTTAAATCTTCTGTGAAAATTCGGGGATCCTAATGATTCACCAATGAATGTCAATGGTCAGTCACCTCAGTTTGAGAAACAGTGTTGCAGAAACAAAGCGGCAGCTCTGTGACCAGGGTAACCTTCTGATCTGGGTGTCCGTTAGTGAGAGAAGGCGGTGGGGAGGGTCTGTTAAAGGGAAGACAGATAGGAATCTGTATCCATTTCCTACTGCTGCTGAATCAAAATTGTCCCAAACACAAATGCATTATCATATCATTTCGGAGGTCAGAAGTCTAAATGGGTCAGCAAGCTGCCTGCCTTTTGGAGGCTCCACAGGAGGATCCTTTTCCTTTCCTTCTCCAGCTGCCACAGGCCACCTACATTCTGGGCTCATGGTCCACTCCTCCATCTTCAAATCCAGCAGCACTGCTTCCCTTCTTTTCTCGGGCCTTGGATTCCATCTTCCTGTCACCCCTCCAACTCTAATTCTACTACTTGCCTCTTACTAAGATCCTTGGGATTTCATTGGGCCCACAGGACTATCCACAACAATCTCCTCATACCAAGATGCTTGTTTTAGGGAGTAGCCCATGGACATAGTGATAGTGAGATTTTATGTCAATTTGGAGGTACCTGTGTGGAAGTAGGAATGGACTCCAACCTTTCAATCAGGTCAAAGTCTGATGATGCCTCCTTGGGGGTGTGGCTTTTTATTAGAGGGACCCTGAAGACTTTTCTCTTTTGCCCTGCCAATTCCTGCTTGCTCGGATCTGCATCTCGCTCCCTCCAGGGGTGGCCCATGTGTGCTGCCATCCCCGAGAATTGGGGATGTGTTGCCATATTCCTTGGATCCCTCTGATTCTGCCCCACAGGCCTGCGTCTGAGCAATAACTACCAGAGTCCGAGAGCTTCTGGCTAGCATCAGACCCATGGACTTGACATAAAATGCTTTCTTGATATAAAGGTCTTTCTCGTACATATTATGTTTCTCTGTGAAACTCAGCCTAACACAGACATCTTTGGGGACCATTAGTCAGTCAACCACAGGTCTGTAAAGAATGTTCTTCTGTATGTTGCCCTTGCTTGACAGGGCATAGCTTTGATCCCACTATAAAACTGGCATGGGGATAGTTCTAATAAATACAGTTATGTCTACTAATTTGATTTCTAAAATTACTACTGAGGAACTCCGTGGGTGGGAGGTATACATCCAGTGAAGAGGAATGAGGGACTTGGCATTTCCCAGAGGAATAGAATCACATTCATCATCAAATAGAACATTTCAAGATTTATCTGGAAGTTCAATGCTGTCTGTGAGAGGATAATATCTATAGGTCTACAAAGAAGACTATAATTCAAACTATTACTCAAATTTATGGAACAACCATTAAAGTCAGTGATGAAGAAACTGAGGAATTTTGCCAACTTCTTCTGTCTGAAATTGCTCAAACATCCTATCAAGATGCATTGATAATCACTGGTGATTGAAATGTAAAAGGTCGAAACAAAGAAAAAAGAATAGCAGTTGGAAAATATGGCCTTGGGGATGTAAACAAAGCTGGAGATCCCATGGTAGAATTTACCCAGAGCAGCAGTTTCTTCTTCACATACACCTCTTTTCTTTCTTTCTTTTTTTTTTTTTATTGAACTGACCCTAAAAGCAGAACAGGTAAGTAGCCCCTGTTCCTTGTCTTGTTCTTTTTTTTTTTTTTATCATTTTATTAGGGGCTCATACAACTCTTATCACAATCCGTACATACATCAATTGT
>NW_022103913.1:3376200-3391841 GCF_000313985.2 Echinops telfairi
ATCTGTGCCAGTGTACATCCTCTGGTCTAGCCAGACTTGCAAGGTAGAATTCAGATCATGATAGTGGGGGTGGGGACATATACCTCTTTTCAACAATGTAAGTGGCAGCTGTACATGTGGACCTCACACAGGAATCAAATTGATTCCATTTGTGGTGAGAAACAATAGAGAGGCCAACTGGGAACAGATCACCAACTACTCACATGTCAGCTCAGGTTGTTTTAAGTCCATGAGAGCCAAAATATGTCCTTGAATATATTCCACCTGAATTCAGAGACGATCTTAAAAACAGATTTGATGCGTTTAACACTGATGACTGGAAACCTCTTAAGTTGTCAGATGACATTAAGAGCATCATACATGAAGAAAGCAAGAGATCATTAAAAAGACAGGAAAGAAAAGACCAAAGTTTATGTCAGAAAGTCTTTGATTTTAATCTTAAATGCAGAGTACCTAAAGCAAATAGAAGAACTTATGAAGTAAAATTGCTGAACAGAAAATTTCTAATGACAATTCAAGAAGACAAAGTCGGTTCCATAATGAAATACACAGAAATGTGTAGAAAGACCTACAATTAGAAATCCGAACAGGAAGAGCATACTCAGTATTTCTCAAGTGGGAAGAATTGAAAAAATTCAAGCATTTCTCAAGTAGAAATAATTGGAAAAAATTCAAGCCCTGAAGTGAAATATTGAAGGATTCCATGGACAAAATACTGAACAATGTAAGAGGCATTGAGAGATGATGGAAGAAACATATAGAGTCACTATATAAAAAACAATTAGTTGATATTCAACCATTTCAAGAGGTAGCATATGATCAAGAACCAATGGTACCGAAAGAAGTCTCAGTTGCACTGAAGGCATTAGCCAATAAACAAAACCTGGGAACTGGAATACCAATGGAAATGTATCAACATGTTGATAAATAACTGGAAACACTCATTAATCTAAGCCTAGAAATTTGGCCAGGTCTGCTACCTGGCCAAATGACTGGAAGAGAGCCATTATTTGTGCCCATGCTAAAGAAAGGTGACCCAACAGAATTCGAGAATTAACTAATAATATAATTCATATCATGTGTTCGGCTGTTTTGTTTCCAGAGAAACAAAACCAATGATACTCATAACTGTGAAGAATTTTATTTCAAAAAGTAATTTCATGTCAGGAAGGCATCCCAGCCTAGTTCAAATCAAGTCTATAGGTCTGATGCAAGCCTGGGCCCTCTTCTGGCTCACATAGCTCTAGGCCAATGACATTGAAAGGTAAAATGGGAAGCGAGGAGATCACAGGCTGGGGGTGCAGAATTGTGTGGATGCAAGGTTGGTGGAAACATGGCAGGGTGCTGACAACCCCCAGTCTGGCTCCTAGGGTCGGCAGCCCACATAAGACCACCCCAGGAGCAGAGCCCCGGCAAGCAGAGAGGGTGAAGAGGCAGAGAGGGCAAGAAGTCCTCATGAAAAGGGCACACCTTCCAGAGGTATCATCTGACTGTGGCCTGATTGACAGATTGGACTTCATCCCTACACAAGTACAAGTTGATGTAAAATCTCAGGCCACATATGATATGCAAATAAAATTTTGCTAAAGATAATTCAAAAATGGTTGCAACAGTACACTGAGAAGGCACTGTTAGAAATTCAGGCTGGATTCAGAAGAGGACATGGAACAAAGGGTATCATTGTCAGATAGATCTTCAAATAGAAAATACCAAAAAGATGTTGTGATAGGTAGGTTTGTTGTGCCAACATGGCCAATGAACACATGTGAGATTAGTTGAAGGGCAGAGAGATAAATGGCTCAGCAAGCCTCGCCTCCTCTCTTGCTCTTTGATCGTCGGACCAGCGTGCTTGTGTGTGCCTCAATTTGCAAGCTACACAACCTGTGGGATACCTACCCGTGGACTGTGTCACTGTAACTTGAGGTTCCTTCAAGGCCTGCTTCACCACACTACTGGATGGTACATCTCTTGAGCTGGGGACTGTCGACTTGGCGACCTGCTTGCTGTTTGCTGCCTGTGGCCAGATAGCCTGAATTGCTTCACCGCGGACTACCCCACAGCCCTCAAGACTTGAAGGACTGCCAGTGTACTAGCTGTCTCATGGAAGCGAGTTACACTGAGCCATTTGTACTGCTTTACAGATTAATTAACTTTATTTCTTATGTTATTTATCTATCTATATAAATATATATAAAATTATTAGTGTCCTGGTTTTGTTTCTAGAGAACCCTGTCTAACACAGATTTTTACTTGTGTTTTGTTGACTATGCAAAGGCATTGATTGTGTGGTCATAACGAACTATGGATATCATTTTAAAAAATGGTTTTCCAGAACACTTAATTGTGTTCATACAGAACCTGTACATGGACCAAGAAGCAGTCATTTCAAAATAGTACAAGGGATTGCTGCATGGTTTTAAAGTCAGGAGAAAGCATATGTTCAGGATGTATCTTTTCGCCATACATAGTCAATCTATATGCTCAGCATTTTTTCTCAAAGCTATGTATTTACATTTTTTAACAAAACAACCTTATCACCTTCAAAGTACTTTTCACTACACTTAATACATTTGTGAAATCTGCAAATCCATTCTTGGAAACATTTTTCAAACTCATCTGCTTGGGTGGCTGACAGCACCCCCTCACTTTTTATCTTCACCTCTTCTATGTTGTCAAATCTCTGCCCTTTCATGTCCCTCTTCATTCTAGAAAACAAAACAAGTCTTACAGAGTGAGGTCAGGTGAGTAAGGTGTGTGGGACAAGGGAGGCATGTTGTTGGGGGTTTTGGGCCCAAAACTGGAGCACTGCGTTGGCTGCATGAGCAGGTGCATTGTCATGATGGCCAAACCAGTTCCTCATTGGTCACCAATCAGGCATTTTTTATTGCGCACTGTTACACAGTCTTTTCAGAACCTCTAAATAGAAAGCTTGGTTAACAGTCTGCCTGGTGGAATGAACTCCAAATATACTACAAGTCGACATTTTTGTCCTTTTGGGAAGCTGATGGAAGTCCAGAATAAGGTTTGTCATCAATTGACATTTCACCTTTTTTGAAACGAGAAAACCACTCATACTTAAGTTTTTCCCTTAGTGCTGTCCTTGTAAGCTGTGTTCCACAACAGTTTCTGTGGCATTTTTTCTGAGCAAGAAACAAAATTTCACAACCGAACACTGTTCTTTTAAATCAGCCACCACCACAAAAAAGTGAGGTTTGAGTGAAACTGCTTTTACGAAAAAATTCACTGTGACCAGAGAACCTTCCCAAGCAACGCCACTGGGTGCACTAACTCAGAGCAAGTTGCTTGATGCTTGCCTAGCAGGAAAAATGCATACTACAAAAGCTCTGCCTTGCAGAACTTCCTGGGTTTTTTGGTGGGGGGTGTACCCCTTCACATAATCTGAAAAACGACTATCTGAAGAATGTGGTATTACAACAGGAGGAAGACAGTAATGGTCTGTGATGTGCAGATGACACAACCCTGCTTGCTGAGGGCATGGTAGACTTGAAGCACTTGATGTTGAAATTCAAAGACAGCAGCCTTCAGTATGTATTTGCAACTCAGTAAAGAAAACCAGAATCTTCACACATGGATCAACAGATAACATTAAGCCAAACAGGAAAAAAAATTGAAGTTGTCAAAGACTTAATTTTATTCAATCTAAAATCAATGCTCATGAAAGCACCAGTCAAGAAATCAAACATGTTGCATTGGGCAAATCCACTGCATGAGACCTCTTGAAAGTGGTGAAGATCACGGTGGTGACTGTGAGGATTACAACGAGTGGTTAGGTCAGACTGACTAGAGAAACAAATCCAGTGACACTCAGCTGGATAAGAACAGATTTTATATCATGAAGCACTTATATATTTAGAAAGTGTCGCAGCCCAGTCCAACTCAAGTCCATAAGTCTGATGCTAGTTCACAAGTCCCTCTTCAGCCTCATGCAGCCACATGAAATATGCAGAATACAGGAAGTTCACGGGCTAGTGGGTGCAGAGTTACGTGGATCCAAGGTTGGTGGAAACATGTCAGGGCTCAGGCCGCGTTCAGGGTCAGTAGCAGAGAGAAGAGGAGGTTCCCAGGACTCTCTTTATAGTAGGTCATGCCCACAGGGAGCACCATCAGGCTGTGACCTGATTGATAGGTTGGCTACCACCCGTACACTTTCATACATCAAGTTGACCTAAATTTATCTAACTCTTACAGTGAGCCTGACCCAAACCATGGTATTTTCAATGACCTTATATGCTTGTGAAAACTGGACAATGAAGACCGCAGAATTGATGCATTTGAATTAATGTATTGGCAAAGAGTATTAAAAGTTCTAGAACAAACAAATCTTTTTTTGGAAAAAGTAGAGGCAGAAACTCTTTTAAAATCAGGGATGGCAAGACTTCATTTCACGTACTTTGGACATGTTCTCAGGAGGGACCAGACCCTGGGAAAGGACAACATGCTTGGTAGTGTTGGGGCAGGGGTGGGGCGTGGGGCAGAGAGAGAGATAGCTGGACACAGTGGCTGCGACAGTGGAGCCAAGCAGGACAACAACTGTTAGGCTGGTGCAGGAGGAGGCCGTTTCCATCTTCGGTATCCTGGGTGGCTGTGAGTCCTGCCTGCACCGCGGGCTCTCAGCTCCACAACCACTGCACTTGATGGGACCTCAGCACGATACCGTCCCATTTGAAGAAGATTCTAGCTAAGTTCATTTGAAACAGTCTGAAGTCTTCCATCACACACAGATTTTGAAATAATCTGAATCTCTTCTCATTCTTGATTTAAAAAAAAAAGGTGGGGGAGAGGTGGCATTCCAGAAGGTATGTCATACACTACTTTTACCACATGGTGGAGCTGTTACTACTTTGACAAAAATGGTAAACAAGAACACACCATCCTTTGTATGTGTCCTGTGAACACGCACCAGAACTTCTCTGACTGATTTTGGGGCTCTTTCCACATTCATTTTCATAATTTAAAATCTCTATAATAGCCTACCTTTGCCAACCAAGCTTTTTTTTTTTTAAGTGATGGAGCTGATGCTGGAAAACATGCCATGGCCAAAAATAACAGAGAAATGGAAGCTAAGTGTAATAAAACCTTGGTACATTGTGCTGTTAATTTAGGAGAGAACAGTATGTAAAATATGAGGAAAAAAACTGAAAATCAAACTCACCACCATCAAGTTGATTCTGACTCATAATAACCTTAGAGGGCAGAGTACTACTGTTCCCAATGGGTTTCAAAAAGTAGCTCTTCACAGGAGTAGAAAGCCTCTTTCTCCCACAGAGCAGCTGGTGGGTGTGATACGCCACCCACCATTATTCCATTATTTCATCCACCCACCCGCTTTTTCCCATTAGCAGCACAACAGGTAACCATTCTACCACCAGGGCTCGAAAATGTATTCTCAAACTCACTGTCATCAGTCAATTCCTGCTCACAGCGACCCTATAGGACAAGGTAGAACTACCCACTGTGGGTTTCTGAGATTGTAACTTTTAAAAAATTCCTATTTTATTGGTACATAATCCACATATCATACAGTTCAATAGTTCAATCATATCAGAAGGGTTGTACAATCATTACCACTATCAATTTTAGAACATTTCCTTCTTTCCTGCACTCCTTGTGATTAGCTCCCCATTCTCCCCACGGTCTCCTTTCTCATACTCCTGGGAACCCAGTAATCCAGTTCCTGCCTCTATAGAGTCACCCCTACTGGTATTGGGTAGTTCACACACCAAAAACAAAGAAAGGAAAAAGCCGGCAACAATACAGAATAAAATAGGAAAACTTCAACCAACCCCCCAGCACTGAAAATATTAAAAACTGGGACAATTTCAAAATGAGTCAAAAGAGATCAAATGATAAGGTGGTAACTTTTAACCTAATTGCATCTGCCATAATCCACTCTCCAGTGCACTCCGCATGACAGCAAGGCTACTCACATCTCTGGTCTGTGTTTAGTGGGATTTGCTGGAGGCTTAATCCACATGTATTTCCC
Source organism: Echinops telfairi (assembly GCF_000313985.2). Classification (NCBI taxonomy): domain Eukaryota; kingdom Metazoa; phylum Chordata; class Mammalia; order Afrosoricida; family Tenrecidae; genus Echinops; species Echinops telfairi. The sequence continues at coordinate 3,382,205 of NW_022103913.1, forward strand.
CTTCACCTTAAAAAAACAACGGATACAACCTTTAAATGGGTCAAAAGGGGGATCAAATAAGATCTTACATTTTAATCTAATTCTATCAACTATAATCATCTCTACAATACTCTGGTAGCAAGTCTATTCACATCACTCAGCCGTGACCCGCGGGAGAGGCTGTAACTCAATGGGAGTGGAAGGCTTCATCTGGCTACCACAGAGCTGCTGATGGTTTCCAAATGCCAACTTGGCAGTTAGCAACCTAACATGTAGCCACTATGTGACCAGGGCTCCTTTAAAATACTAGCGATGATAGCAAATCTTAGGTCTCCTTGCTCTACCGGCAGGCTTGCTCTGCTGAGAACAGTAGAATGGTGCCTCCAGGAGGGCAGGGGTCCTGGTGAATCCCGGCACCTTTCACGGTGCCTGGTGCACACTCAGTGGCAGATTACCCAATACGCCTGGTAAGCTCGGGCTTACGTGTGCTTGCTTACTCATTTGGAGTGAACAATTTCACATTGTCCCACCTCTGCAAGTATTTGGCGTCTAGAGCTTGCTGGCCTCTTTCCCTCTCCCCATCTCACAGCACCGTTCTGTAGCACCAAAGCCTCTTTCTGTTCATCCCTAACTGGGACAGAGTGCACGGTAAGCATGGGTTTGCTTAGGAAGACTAGTAACTAGACATAAGTAAAACCATGCTTACCCTGTTTCCTGAGTAATCCCGACACACCCCACACCGCACTCCCCCCCTCAGAGGAGAACAAAAAATACATGTGTACCAACTAAATAATAAGTGAATATGAAGAATAGGGGTTACCTTAATATGGCCACCTCATTTTTTGCTCATACTCCAAGACTAAGAAAACATTCTGGTACCAAACCCTCAGGAGTTGGTTACTGACTAGGCTGGCGCTTGGCTGGTCTAACCAGCTGCTAGGGCAAAGTGGCACACATCACAAATGGTGGCCAGAGGCATGCCCTGGGGGCAGGGGTAACAGTTTCAGAAGTGGCAGTGGGTGGAGCACCACAACTAACTATAGAGTGTCTCAATCCAAAGTACAACGATCTTGCCAGTGTTTGGGAGACGGTGCTATGATTGATAGGGTACACTTTTTGTCGGAGTTGTCAGTGTGCATGCTCTGAACCCATAGTCCTTAGGCGCACCTATCCCACTGCGGAGGGCAGCAGAGATGCCGTGCTTGTGGGCTCCTCATTGAGAACGTGAAAAGAGGAAGCAGGGTGGCGGTGCACCTGGAAGTCTATGACTGGGAAGAAGAAATGACGCACATTGAAACTGTCACAGGACCAAGACGTTTCCCTGTGGGCCATAAGGCAACCCAGGAAGCATCCAGCAGCTGTTTTCAGTCTCACCTCCATATACAAAATAACTACTGAAGCACTAGAATGACTTACTCAGATCAGACTGTATGAGACAGAGTAGAACTGCCCCTGTGGGTTTGGGAGGCTGTAAGTCTTTATCAGAGTAGAAAGCCCTGTCTGTCTTTCTTCCTCAGAGAAGTTGGTGGTTTCAAACTGCTGACCTTGTGGTGAGCAGTCCAATATGTAACCACTATGCCACCGGGGCTCCCTATGAGTCAGAATCTTGAAGGCAGTGAGTGAGAATGGTTTGTAAATGGGACAGTCTGAATAAGTATTCCCCATAAAAAGGACACAGAAACTGACTGATGTTAGAAAGAATTCCACACATTGCAAGGGTGTTATTACATTCCTTGGGGAATGTAAATGGTTAACATACTTTTGGACTATCTTCTTCTATCCCAACATTGTCCATCTCTCGAATGCCTGGAGCAGAAGTAGGAAGACAAAAATGACCAAAGCTGTAAACAAGGGGCAGTGCTCATTAGTGCCGTGCCCTCCAGAGGAACGAGTCTGATCTAGAAACTGTTGAATGTTGTTAAGAGTTACACAGCCCTCTGAGGACTAATGTCATCTTAGGTTAGAGTGATGGAAGCCAGGACAGACATTCAGGTACCAAAAATCCCCTAAACCTCTACTGTCCATAGCAACTCTATAGACAGAGTAGAGTTGCTTCTTAGAGGCTCCTGTAAATCCTTATCAAAGCCGATAGCTTCATCTTTCTCCTGAGGACTGCACCAAGGCTCCTAATCCTGTACACTGAAGCCTAGTCTTACGGGTCCCACTCTTATTTGCATATCATATTAGGAAATTTGCCGCTAAAACCAAATCAAACTACACAAATACTGCAGCAAAGGCTTAGATTTTGAGTTTATAAAAACGAATGCCTTTTCAAGAGGGCACTGAGTTTCAGTTAATGATGGTGGAATAATTTGAAAATGGGTAGTAGTGATACTTGCCAAACATGATGAACATAATATCATTGAATTGTGCATGTAAAAATGGTTAATTGATAAATGTTTTTACCACAGTAAAATAATTTTAAAAATGAATGATGTCAGTTTGTCTATCTCATTAAAACTCACTGTCATTGAGTCAATGTAGTGGCTACGTGTTGGGCTATGATCTGCATGATGGACAGTTCAAAACCCCCAGAAGCTCCGTGGGAGAAAGACTGGGCTTTCCACTCCTGTGAACAGTTACAATCTCAGAAACCCACAGGGGGGTTGCTGTGAGTCAGCCTGGGCTTCTTGGCAGTGAATGTGGCTTTCAATACAGAATATGACAAACATAAAATATCTGAAGATTCAACCAGCACTAGAAATTATTTTCCCCCTCTTTTTAAAAAAAATTGCAAGAATACTTAAACCAGATATACAACAGCCTACAGTTGCTTCGTTAGCCCAGGGAGTTTGGAAGTTTAGGAACACTTATTTTTCAAAATTTTCTTTCACTTCAAGGGAAAAATCAATGTTCTAGTATTGAAACTATTTTTTCTTTGGTGAACAATAAGAAACATGGAACATACCAGGCTCAATAAGAAACTCATGATGGTGTATTAGTTTTCTCATGTGGTCAAGATATATGCTGACAAATCTACTGGCTTTGGAAAACAGAAATAGATGATGTTACAGTTCTGTCCATCATAAGCGCTACACGGGCCTTAATGGGTTAAAGGAAGGTGGCCATTGAGTACATCGGGTGCACAGGCCTCTTTCAAGCAGTGGAAAGCAAGGCTGTTACCCTCCAAAGGTCTCCAGCCTATTCTAAGTCCAACTTCACGGCCATCGAATCAATGCTGACTCATAGCGAGTCCTTTGGGTTTCTGAGACTGTAATGGTTTAAGGGAGTAGAAAGCCCAGCTTTTCTTCCGAGGAGCTGCTGGTGGTTTCGAACTGCCGACCATACAGATCTCAGGTCAACACATAACCACTACACCACCAGGGCTCCTTCTGAACCCAACTACCATGCTACTATTCTGGTTTGAGTCACTCATCGCTATGGAGCAATGACTTAATGGTTAAGCATTGAGCTGCGACTTACTACCCAAGGTCTACCAGGCACTCCTTGGCTGAGGAGAAAGGTAGGCTGTCTACTCCTGTCCAGTGACAGTTTAACAACATTTTTTCCTGGCAATACCACTGTAGAATACACAATTAAAGAGCAAAACTGAACTTTATTGTTACTACTTTCAAAAAATTATTACAAAGAAATCTTTGAATAAAATCTTTCTGGAACTCAACACAGAAGATGACAAACATACAATAATGCCTGAATATTCGACCAACATTAAAAAATTAAAACTCTTGATGTGGCATCTCAGGAAAGTACCCAAAGAGGGTACCCAAAATATGAAAATGCAAAGAAAAATCCGTATATCTAAATCTAAACAGATCTGTGGATGGAACCCAACGGGAGTTCTGTAGGAGAAAGATGAGGCTGTCTGATTCCATAAAAATGTACAGCCTCGGAAACCCTGTGGCGCACATTCTACTCTGCCCTATAAGCTTGCTATGAGTCAGAATGGATTTGACTGTGGATGGAGTTTAGGGTATTTGGGGCAGGTTCAAAGAAAGGTGGGTGGGATGGACTGAAATGTTATGCCTCTGTTAGAAGAATGAGGGAACTCTTTATGTACTAACTGGGCACATACTCCAAGAAACATAGATGCATGACAAAAGCAAGGTATGGAAGTGTGTGTGTGTGTGTGTGTGTGTGTGTGTGTGTGTGTGTGTGTGTTACAGCATCTAAAGGTATATGTCTCTCACTGCCATTAGGTTGATTCTCACTCAATTTGCAACCTATATGTAGGTTTCAGAGACTATAGCTGTTTATAGGAATAGAAAGCCTCATATTTTTCTGATGGAGTGGCTGATGGTTTTGAATTGCTGAAATTTTCTATAGCAGCCTGTGGTAGTTACATAATCTGTTGTCAATTGTGATTTAGGAGTGAAAGGGTGGAGTTTAGCCTGTCAATCACGTTGCAGCTTGATGACCTCATTTGGAACTACTGAAGAGATAAATAGCTTGCTGGCAGCGGACGCACGCTCACTTCCTGAGAGACATTACTGATGATGAACTACTGAAGAGATAAATAGCTTGCTGGCAGCGGACGCACGCTCACTTCCTGAGAGACATTACTGATGATGAGCCTGATGGAGCTACACTGGAAGCTGGAGGAACCACATGGAGACCCCTGCCAGCACTGAGATGCTTACACCACCACTGGATCCACAAGACTTTCCACCCACTGACCTGTGATCTTCCTGCATTCAGCATTATTGTATAGCTATGTTGTGGGAAACAGAAGGATTTCTCCCAAATTGCCTCCCCCAAATATATGCCAAACTTAACTGCTGCGAAAGACTATACACTTGGAGGTCATCAGGAGTAGATCAGGGGTTATTCTCCCTAAAGGTTATCAGCCATCTAGAGCAAGCAGTCACCACTGTTTATCCCACAATAAGTAGGGCCCACTCCCTTCTGATAAGGATAGTAGTTGTCTGTTTCCTTGTAGGAGACCCCAGAGAGGTCAAGCCTGCCCAAGGGTGACCAAGGTTAGGCCGCCATCATGAATCTAGGGTCCGCCCATCTTGTCACATATATACCCCTAGACCTTCCCATTCCTATGGGCACACCCCTAGCTCATCCCCTTCCTGTCACACTTATGCCTATCATACATCCCCTTCCTATGATGTGTATGCCTATTGTACTGCCTCTTCCTGTGACGTGTGGTTACCTGTGATCATGCTCCCTAAAGAGATATATCCCTTGGTTAGAAATAAAGGGGCTCTCTCCTGCTCTCGCTTCCGGGCTCTCCCCACGAGAACCACCAAGCAGGGCTGAGGTGAGCATGCTACCATGAATTGTGTCTGACTCCATTAATTCAATCTCTCTTCTAACTCTCATGCTCTCCATGACTTTACTATAATCTTCACTTATTATTGCTGTATAACTGTGCCGACCAGACCTGTGATGATTTGTTGGGGGCCCTCTACTCCCTGCACTATATGAGTCTAAAGAGGAATTTATGGACTCGTATTGGACATAAGGGCTAATATCTGATTTATGGACTTGATCTGGACTGGGCTGGAATGTTTTCTCAATATATAATTGCTCTTGTATATAAAGCTCTTTCTTATACACATATGAGTGTCTATGAATTTGTTTCTCTAGTCTACCCGGACTAACCCACGCCAAACTCATAACCCCTATGCCCACAGATATTTGCTGTTGTTGTTAGGTGCCATCGAGTCAGTTCCAACCCATACAGATCTTAATCACAACACCAGAAAACATGGTCCTCTCCTGCATCATCCTCATAATTGCTTGAGCCCATGTTGCAGCCACGGCGTCAACCTTCACCTTGAGGGCCTTGCTGCCCCTTTACCAAACATGAAGTCCTGTAGGCAAATTCAAAGATGGTACCCAGTGATTCCTGCCTGGTATTCATGCCCTTTGTAATTTCTTCCTCTTGAGTGAGGACTCAACCTAGCAACTTGCTTTCCATAAAAAACCATTACCAGTTGCCATGGAGAAGCCCTGTGGGTACAGTGGTTATGCGATCAGCTGTGATCTGCAAGGTCAGCAGTTTGAAACCACCAACAGCTCCAAGGGAGAAAGCTGGGCTTTCTACTCCCTTAAACAGGTCCAGTCTCAGAAACCCACAGGGCGTGGCTGTGAGTCAGCATTGACTTGATGGCAGTGAGAGTGATTTGGAGTTTAGTTGGCATGAGTGGACAACTCACTCCCCGGTTCGTTAGCATAGAACTGCGCTTCAAAGGGTTTTCTGTGGCTAGTTTTTATCAAGTAGCAAGCCCAGCCTTTCATCCCAGGCACTTCTGGATGGCCTTGGGCCTCCAACCCTCTGGTTAGCAGCCAGGGGTGTCAACTGTTCACACCACCCAGGTATATCTTTTTAATGATTCGAATACAGTAGGTTACAATAACACTTGGGCTTCCCACCTTATGGAGAGTTGTTCTCTGGAGAGGCCCATGCTGGAAGGAACTGACGGCAGGCAGCCTTCCGCTCCAACTGCCTGTGAGGATCTGAGTCCTGCCAGCAACTGCTTGAGGGAGCTTGCATTTTGAAGCCATTTCCCACAATCAGCCTTTAGAAGCCTCAGCTCTAGTCAGTCCTTTACTTAACACAGTCTTGAGAGACACCCAGAGCCAAAGGACCCAGCTACATTATGCCTGGATTCCCAACTACAGGAGCAGTGAAATCATATATGCCTGTGGTTTGAAATTTTAGGGGATGTTTGTTACACAGAGGGAGGCAAATAATGTTGTTAGATGCTTTAAAGTTGGTTCAAACTCACAGTGACCTGATACACAACAGAAAGAAATACTGACCAGTGCTGCTCCAGCCCCATGGTTGTAATGTTTGAAGCCATTATTGCCGCCACCCTGTCAATTCCTCTCATCACGGGTCTTCCTCTTTCTTGCTGACCCTCTACCAAGCAGACTGTTGTCCACCAGGGACTGGTCCCTCTTGATAACATATCCAAAGTATGCAAGATGAAGTCTCACCATCTTCGACTCTAAGGAGCATCCCGACAGCACTTCCTCCAAGCCAGATTTGTTTGTTCTTCTGGTAGTCCATGGTACATTTGCTATACTGTAACTAATATGACATGTATACTTATTTGTGCATACACGTAATATAATTGTTTAAAACCTGGCAACTGTACTTGCTACTGGAGAGGGAAACTTGGGATTCTGGGGGTCAGCATGGAGCTGTATTGGAATTTTAATTCTGAGCACCCCATTTGCAGAAGGATGACAGTGAAAACCCAAAATCCATCTGCTGAATTTCCTCATGGATTAAGCCTCCATTGCATCCCTTGGGATCATTGACCAGGGAGGTAAGCAGTCTTGCCTTCAGGCAGAGTGCATTATGGCCACCCTCCTCCAGCTAGCCCAGGGAGGGGCAATCTCCCTAGGTGTGTCCTTCATAAGTATCACCATACTGCTGTCCTGCCCCTTCCTGCCTTCTGACTTATTTTTGGACATGTGCTAAACTTTGGGGGCTGCCAACCTCAAGGTCAGCAGTTTGAAGCACCAGCCTCTTCTCCAGAGAAAGATGTGATTCCCTACTACCGTGAAAAGTACAGTCTCAGAAACTCCTACGGGCAGTTCTACCCTGTCCTATAGGGTGACTCCCCTGTAGAAGTTATCATGGATGCAACGGCAGTGAGTTTGGGGCTTTTGCATGACCTTTTGGTCTCATATGGTTGACTCTATTTCTGATTTGAGAAATGTCGCATAAATATCCTAATGTGTCTCCTGGCTCTTGCTTTCTAAAAATCCTTAAATTTAGAACCTTCACTCTGATTTTTTAAAATAAGAATTAGGGAAAGAAAAATTTGACAAAAGTTATTTAACCACTAGAGGGCATGCTGTATTAGTTTAATCCAGCAAATGTGTATTTCCAGAGAATGCTGAAATATAAGAGAAATGCAGATTTTTCTATGAAAATATTTAGAAAAAAATATAATTTTATGTGTTTAAGCCTAAAAAAGATAGAGAAAATATTAAAATTCTAGGAGCCTAAAAATTGGTGAATCTGTGTACTGTACATGATTTCTGTACAATAAAATAAACATAATAAAATTGTCACATGAGTAATGTAAAGGAGTTCTCGTGGCTTAGTGGTTATGAGCTGCATTATGATCCACAAGGTCCACAATTTGAAACCACCAGGCGTGCTGTGAGGGAAAGTCGGGGCTTTCTACACCCATACAGTCGCAATCTCAGACACTCACAGGGACAGTTATACCGTGTCCTGTAGGGTCACTATAAGTCTGCATTGTCTTAAAGGCAGTGAGGGTGAGTGAGTTTTGAAGCAGTGTCAAGAAGCTAACTGACTCATTAGGAAGCAAACTAAACACAAGCAACGAAGATTGTGAAGTGTTGAATAGGCAAAAAAAAGTTTCATGGAAAGAAAGCAAAAATTCCTCACAACTGGACTAGTCAGTGACATCATAGTAAACAGAGAAAAGATGGAAGTTGTCAGGATTTCATCTTGCTTGCATACACGATCAATGCCCACAGCAGCAGCAGTCAAGAGATCACTCTGCAGTTCAAGACCTCTTTAAAGTGTTAAAAAGCAAGGAAGTTACTTTGAGGACTTAAGGTGAGCCTGACCCAAGCCATGTTTTTTTCAATTGCCTCATATACATGTGCAAGTTGAACATTGAATAAGGAAGACCAGAGAAGAGTTGATGCATCTAAGATATGGTTCTGGTGAAGAATATTGAAAGTACCATGCACTGCCAAAAGAACCAACAAATCTGTCTTGGAAGAAGTATGGCCAGTATATTTCTTACAGGCAAGAGTGGCATGACTTTGTCTCATGTAGTTTGGACATGTTATCGGGAGAGACCAATTCCTGGAGAATGACATCAAGATTGGTAAAGTAGGCAGTGAAAGAGAGGAAGACCTTTCTGAGGGGCCAGCCCCAATCCCAACTACGTGGACACCAGTGCCTCCCCCCAGAAGAATTTATTTCAGAGGACAGCACTGAATCTGCAGCTCTGGGAGAAGGACATGTCTGATCAGAGCACAAGGGAGCAAATGAAGGGGTGGGGGCGGAGAGAATGGACCACATCCTGGCCCACCAGTCCTTGAGGATGATATTCTCACATGGAGCAGCCAATCCACAAAGCCTACATGGCCGGCCCCACTAGGAGACACGACATCCTTCACTGACACATAGCCCTACAGGGGACAACACTGGAGACACAGTGTGGGAACTCTGCCTGATCTTATCCCACCATACCAAGCCACAACACTAAGGTGTGGAACAGAACAGCAAGGAGAACAGAGCAACAAAGTCCCTAGAGAATACCAAAAATAGACTTTGGGGCCAGGGCTTGGCACCCCAACAGACTCCACTGGAAAACACTCCTAAAGGCCAACAAACAGTCCTTGAACTAACTATAAGTGTTTCTTTCTTGTGGTTTTGTTTTTTGTCATTGGCTCGTTGTTGTTGTTTTGTTTTACTTTGTTGCTTGGTTTTGCTCTGTCTTGTTTTTGTGCATGTTATTATCTCTGCGGGTCTGTCTAAATAAGATAGGCTGGGTGAACAATCTCCAGGAGAAAACAATGGGACCAACAGTTCTGGGGGGAAATGGGAGAGGGGGGAGGGGGGATAAAGGAAGTGGTGTTAACAAATCCAGGGACAAGGGAATAACAAGTGATCCAAATCCCTGGTGAGGAGGGTGTAGGAGGCCTGGTAGGGTGTGACCAAGAGTAATGCAACCAAGAGGAATTA
>NW_022103913.1:3392915-3404776 GCF_000313985.2 Echinops telfairi
TGTATGGATTGTGATAAGAGTTGTATGAGCCTCTAATAAAATGATTAGGAAAAAAAGACAGTATACAACCAACAACTGACATGGTCACTTTAAATGGGCCAACTTTATAGTACTTAAATTATATTTCAATAAAGCTGCTAAATTAAAAAAAGAGTTGTATTAATAAAGTGATTTAAAAAAAAGAGGACGACCTTCAACGAGACGGAGTGCCACAGTGGCTACATAAACGGGCTCAACAATAAGAACAATTGTGAGGATGGCGCAGGACTGGGCAGTGTGTCATTCTGTTGTACACAGGGTCACTACATGTCAGAACCGACTTGATGGGCACCTAAAACAACAACATGCAATGCATGGTTCCACAATCCTTGGTCAGTGAATGGAAGCCTTTTAAGCTTAAGATCTGGGGAAGGTGAAGAAGCTGCGATATTCTTCAAGCTTTGGGCCTCACACCATTGATTCCTCTGATCCTAACACCAAATGCCAGGTTGGGTTGTCCAGATACATAGAAGTTGCCAGCTTTTCTTTCTTTCTTTTTTTTAAAAAATAATTTTATTAGGGGTTCATACAACTCTTATCCCAATCCATACAGACATAAATTGTGCAAAGCACATTTGTACATTCATTGCCCTCATAGTTGCCAATTTTTCTTGCTATGCAAGCCATTCGAATTTCAGCTCTGTTCATTTGCCTATATTCATTAGGATAGTGATTAGCTCTTTCATAGATAAGCTTCCTCCTTGCCTTTTGAAGCACATTTTGGGCAGTTTTTTCCCTTAGGTGCTTGATCTCTAGTTTTACAAAATCCCTTTGCTTTTTCTTTAGGGTCTCTGGAACAGCAGGACCCTTCCTCTTTTTTTGACCCATGACGCCCTCCATGGTCCCAGCTTTTACAAAATCCAGCATTACTATTTTCTTATGCATTATTCAAAGACTACTGTTCATACATTTACAAACACACCTAAGTGAATATATTGAGGGTTTTCCCTACAGTGTATGAGAGACACTGTTCTCACCTTGGTCTTCTTTCCCTGATACTTCTACATCTCTACACACAGATCTGCCTTGTCCTTTTTACCAGCTGCCTACTTACTGAAATGACATTGTTATTTTAAAACTCCATTGGAAGCATGCTTAACAGTTATTTACTTAATCTCTATTAATGGAGATTTAGGGTGCCCTAGTAGTGTAGTGGGATACACATTGGCCTACTAACCACAAGGTCAGAAGTTTGAAACCACCAGCTGCTCTGAGAGAGAAAGCTGAAGCTTTCTCTTCTGTAAAAATTACAGTCCCAGAAACCCACAGAAGCAGTTCTACCCTCCCCTACAGGGTCCCTTTCTATGAGTGCAAATTGACCTGACAGCAGTGAGAGTTAGTTATTCATAGATGTTTATAATATTTTGCTGTGGTAAATACTATTACAATGAAAATTTGCATACATATGTCATTTTATATTGTAAATATCTGAAGGATAAATACAGGATTGAGTCAAAGGCTATGTACAATTAAAAATTATGAGACTGCCATAGAGTTCATTCTGGTTCTTGGTAAGCCCATATGTTTCAGAATAGAACTATCCTCTGTAGGGGTTTCAATGTCTGTGACCTTTTGGAAGCAGATTGCCAGCCTTTTATTCTGAGGCATCTGTGGCTGGCTTTCATTACTAGCTGAGCTCTGAACCATGTGTACTACGTAGAGTAAATCTAAAGTTCTAATAGATAATTTCAGTTAGTCTTTCATCAAGTTTTTCTGAAGCAAGTTTCCTCTACCCTGTTTCCCCTTGTGTTAGTCCAGGTGTACTAGAGAAACAAATTTATAAACATGCATATGTGTATAAGACAGAGCTTTATCTACAATAGCAATTGAATATTGAGAAAACCTCCCTGCCCAGTCCAGATCAAGTCCATAAACCTGATAGTAGCCCAATATCTCCAATACCAATTTATAAAGTCCTTTTCAGACTCACCCCACACATGCAATGATGCCGAATGGAGGAAGATCACAGGCCAGTGGGTGGAAGGTCTCTTGGATCCAGTGGTGGTGTAAGCATCTCATTGCTGGCAGGGGTCTCCATGTGGCTCCTTAGGCTCCATCAGGCTCATTGTCCGTAATGTTGTACAAGGAGTCAACCTTGTCAGTAAAGAGTTTCCAAGGGTGTAAGCAGAGAGAGAAAGAGAGTGTCTCTTGCCAACAAGGAGGAAATACTGGAGTTCCCAGAATCCTCAGGAGAAGTTCATGCCCACACAGGGACCTCATTGGCTATATTGTGATTGACAGGCTATCCTGATTGACACCCCTACACTCTTAATCCTCAAATTGACACCAGATTATGTCACTACCACAGACCACCCCTTGTTGATTTGACACTTTAACATAACTCTTTAGTCATATATAATTTTCTTTTTTTTTATTCATTTTATTAAGGGCTCATCCAACTCTTATCATAATCCATACATACATCAATTGTGTAAAGCCCATTTGTACATTCATTGCTGCCATATATAATTTTCAAACAAATAATAATAAAATCATATCTAATAGGATGCAACTAAAATGCATACAATTTAAAATTGTGCCATTCTTATTTAAATATAACATTCTATAAGTGAATAAAACAAAAATACCATATGCTTAACAATTGCAGTTAAGTAACCCCTACACCTTAATCCTATAATACTATGAATATATTCCCCCACCTATGAAAGTTTGTAAGCCAACTACTTCATGCCTTTTTCCCAATTTTGGGTATGCAATTTCTATACTACCCACTTACATCAATGCAGTGCTTTGAGGAGACAATTGTCCTTTGATGTGAAGAATCTTCATTCCAGTTGGAACCTTGTAAAATCTGCATCCATAAGCAAAGTCAAATCAGGACAGGCCATCCATAAAGTCTGAACAATATGCACCAGTTCACAGGATCAAATATCTTCTCTTCACCTGGTTGGGTTCTGGCCAACTCAATATGGGCTGCCTCACTTAGCCTCACCAGGGTGCCCATTGGTCACCTTGCCTTTAGACCATGGATCCATCACAAATTCTCAGCAACTCTAGCCCCCTTGGGCTAGATCATGAACTTCAGACCAGTCAACCCACTCTTGTCTTCTCTTCTGGTTCCTGTAAATCAGATGAGCCTTTCAACATCAAGAAGGGAGGAGATAGAGCCCAGAAAGGAAAACAAAGGGCATTCTGACACCCTTCTTGCCTGGCTCCTGGCCCAGATCTCCAGCCCAGGGAAGGCGGGAGGGACACAAACTCCCACCAGCAATCCAAGAGGCCCCGCCACTGGCCTCAGGCTTCCAGGAGCTTCCCCAGGAAGCGGAGGTTGAAGATCTTGAGCTGATCATCCAGATCCATCCGGACAATGCCATCCTCGCCATCGATGCTCAGCAGGACCCCGGTGGCTTCCCGGTCCTCACCCAGGATGACCTTCACCTTGTTGTTCTTGGTCGGGGTAATGGGCTCCAGGTGTTCACTAGAGATGCTGACGACCTTCTCGCTGTCCTTCAGGTACACAGAACACATGCCTCCCGTGACGCTGCGGATGACGCCTGTCTGCCCTACCACCTGCGTGTCCAGGTAGGTGTCCCGCACCTTCACCTGGATGTCAATGGTCACCCAGTCGCTAATGGTCACCCATCTCTCTATTGCTGCTTTTCTCCCACTTCCATGCAACAAGTGGATCCAGGTGGTCACCTAGCAAGCATTTCAGCTTGTCCACAGGCTCCCTTTAATGTTTAGTCCCAGTTTTTTTCATGGTTCTAGATTTTTTCCTCAGCTTCTGACAAAAACTACTAGTTCAAACTTCAAATTCCAAAGAATTCCTTTTTTTCCTTCAATCTATCAACAACTGCCCCTTAAGCAAGACTCTTCAAAAGTAAACGTTCTGAGTACTCCAAAGCACTGGGTGGGGCTTATCTTTTCCTAGCCTTCTTTGCAGACATGTGCTAAACCATCGGTTCTCAACCTGTGGGTTGCAACCCTTTTGGGGCTCGAACGACCCTTTCACAGGGGCCACCTGATTCATACCAGTAGAAAATTTATAGTTATGAAGTAGCAGTGAAAATAACTTTATGGTTGGGGAGTCACCACAACATGAGGAACTGTATTAAAGGGTCACAGCTTTAGGAAGGTTGAGAACCACTGTTTAAACCCATTTAAGGATCCAATTTTAATGGATGAAGACCAGTGGGCTTACAAGTTCTCTATTTGCATACTTTCCAGTAAACATTTCTATCAATCTTTATATTAAAAATAAGCAGAAGAAATCAGTATAAACAAAGTAGATGATATACTATACTCAATTCTTCAAACAGCAAAGTTCAGTCCTTATTTAGCTTTTCTTAATCCTTATCTAAACTACTTTATTGATACAAAAATATGGGATTAGGTCTCTGAGAGCATCAAATGAGCTATTTTTATATTCTTAGCCATTTTCCTGAAGCAGCATGGTCTCTGAGAAATTCAAATGACGATTTTGTCCCCTGAACTCAAAATACACATTAATCACATTCATTTTCACCATTTCAAACAAAGATAACAACCAAACAAAATAATCAAAACATTAACTTCCCATATTCTTTCCAGAAAACAACCCAGTAAACTGGATGGACATATCTGACCTCTGGTTAGCCAAAGAAAAAACACTACCATGAGGGAGAGATCAAACAAGCCTCCATTCTCCATCTTTATGATTTGTTTCTCTAGTGCCCCACTCCCAAGGTACCATATGTCTTAGTCCAGGTAGACTAGAGAAACAAATTGTAAACACGCATATGTGTATAAGAAAGAGCTTTATCTACAAGAGCAATTGGATATTGAGAAAATGTCCCAGCCCAGTTCAGATCAAGTCCATAAGTCCAATAGTAGCCCATATGTCCGATACCAATCTAGAAAGTTCTCTTCAGGCTCACACAACTCATGCAATGACACCGAATGCAGGAGACCACAGGCCAGTGGGTGGAAGGTCTTGTGGATCTGGTGGTGATATAAGCATCTCAGTGCTGGCAGGGGTCTCCACATGGCTCCTCAGGCTCCATCAGGCTCATTGTCCATAATGTCATACAGGGAGTCAGCCTTGTCAGCGGAGAATTTCCAAGGGAGTGAGTCAGAGAGTCTCCCGCCTCCAAAGAAGAAAAACAGGAGTTCCCAGAATTCTCAGGAGAAAGCCAAGCCCACACTGGGACCTCATTGCCTATATCCTGATTGACAGGCTAGACTCCACCCCTACACTCTTAATCCTCAAATTAACACCAGATTATGTAACTACCACACCTTCACCTTGCCCACACAGTTTGTCATTTTAAAGAAAACTTCATTTTTTTAGAGTAGTAACAGTTTTCAGAAAATATAGAGCTTCCACATCCTCCTTTCCCCTCTGGCACGTTTTCCGTATTATTAACAGTATGCAGTAGTGGTATATATTTGTTACAGGTAATACACTACTATTAACTAAAATGCATGGTTTATACTAGGGTTAGAGTCTAAAACACTAAGAATACTAAATGAGAATGTCGAGCAATGTGAGTTTGCATTCAGTGCTGAGAGAAATGAAAATGGCAGTCTTCGGAAGGCATTCTGGCAGTTTCTTACAAAATTAAGTGGAGGTTTGGCCGTCACAGGCCTAGGCATTTGCCCAAGTGAATGGAACACTTAGGTCTACCCAAAGCTTGCATATGAACATTGACAGTAGATTTAATCATAATTGCTCAAATTATGGAACTGTGTTCCTTAGGATTTTCAATCACTGTTATTTGGAAGTAGATCACCAGCCTTTTCTTCTGAGGCACCCCTGGGTGGACTTGAACCTTCAACTTGTCTGTTAGAAGACAGCATGTTAAGTGTTCATTTCACCCAGGAACTCCAAGCCTGGGGAAGTGAAGGTCCTTAATGATATTTTGTGAACAAAGGGGCAAAGGGACGCTTGCTCTGCCCTCTGTTTTTTCGTGCCCCCATGTTCTTCCTAGGTGATCATTTTGGTTCTAAACTCCTCCAGCTATGCAATGGGTCACTGTGTGAGTCCAGGTTGGCTAGAGAAACAAATTCGACACTCATATGTGTACAAGAAAGAGCTTTATCTACAAGAGCAATTGAATATTGAGAAAACATTCTAGCCCAGTCCAGATTAAGTCCATAAGTCAGATATTAGCCTGTATGTCCGATACCAATCTATAAATTCCTCTTCAGACTCTCTGAACACATGCAATGATGCTGGCAGGGGTCTCCACGTGGCTCCTTCAGCTCCAGGACCCCAGCGTCGCTCCATGTGTCTTGTCAGTGTTGAGATACTTCCACTGCCATTGGAAAAACAAAAATTTCCACTCACTGGCCAGTGATCTTCCTGCATTTGGCATCATTGCATATGCTGGGTGAATCTGAAGAGGAATTTATAGATCGGTGTCGGATATAAGGGCTAATATCTAACTTACGGACTTGATCTGGACTGGGCTGGAATGTTTTCTCAATATACAATTGCTCTTTTCTATAAAGCTCTTTCTTATACACATATGAATGTCTATGAATTTGTTTCTCTAGTCAACCCGGACTAATACATTATGGTGTCAGAGTCGGGTACTAGAGAAACAAATTGTGAAGATGGAAAGTGAATGCTTGTTTGACCTCTGCCTCATGATAGTTTTTCTTCTTTGGATAGTCAGAGCTCAGATAAGACCATGCAGTTTACTATGTTGTTTTCTGGAAAGAATATGGGAAGTTTTAAAGTTTTGATTCTTTTGTTTGGTTTTTGTCTTAAAATGGCAAAATGGCAAAAATGAATGTGAGTAATGTGTATTTTGAGCTGAGGGGACAAAATCGTCATTTGAATTTCTCAGAGACCATGCAGCTTAGTGAAAATGGCTGACAGACAGCCTGGCTCAGGCTTGATGCAATCAGAGGCCTAATCCCATATCTTGTATCAATAGACTGGTTTCGATAAGGACTTTATAACAACAAAATATTTCTCCTTTTTTATCAGGAAATTTTAAATAGATGTAATTCATTTGATTAATGGATACCAAATTGTGATGTTCGAATTTATCACTTTAGGCCACACTTCCATGGGGACATTAATACATTTGATTGCTTTTGCTAGAAAATGCATTAATCCTTTGGTTTAGTGTGTTGATAATGAACATGCTGTTCCACTCACTTTTAATGAGCTCACTTTGCTGACCAGCAGAAAGCAAAGAAAACAATTTTATTAATGCATACATGCTAAGAAGAGTAACTCAGTGCCATTGAGTATTCCAACTCATAGCAACCCAATGGAACTGCTGCCTGGGGTTTCCAGGGCTATGATCATCAAGGAAGCTGACTGTCATGTCTTTCTCCCACAGAGCAGCTGGTGAGTTTGAACTGTAGACCTGTTGGTTAGCAGCCAAGTGCCCAACCATCTTTTGAGCAGGCTCCCCACTTTTAAATCTTACACCCTCAGACTGTGACACACAGGTGTTCTCAAATGTAATCTCATTTTGCTTTCCGTTTAGGCTTTTCTCTATAGGGCTTTCAAAGTTTTTAAATAGACACCTGCCACATGGTGCTCTTAAATTTTTAAACAGTATGGGTTATTCATGGCTACTAGGACTTCAAAAGACTAGCTTGCAGGTTTTAATTAAGATGATTTATTTTAGCACTTACAGTGTTTTACTGTTCTTTGTGAGTAAATAATTCAAAGTGACAAAATAATATGAGGATAATATAATCATTCAGGTTATAGCCACAGTTGCAATGTGAAATGATGTTATTAGTAAAATCATTCAACTCTAGACAATAGATTGCCCAGACATCAAAGTATCAGTATCCTACCCTCCTAAGGTAGAAGGGTTGACTCGTGTGCACCTCTCCATACTTCTCCATGTCTGCATACAAATACATATCAATCAGTGTGTACAAATATAGGGCTTTCTTTTTCCTCCTTCTTGTTTAACAAAATGAGATTTCATGTTCAAGAGAGTGGACTACGCATTCACATTTGCTTCCTCTTGTTCGGGTATATATATATATATATATTTTAATCATTTTAGTGGGGGCTTGTACAACTCTTATCACAATCGATACATACATCCATTGTGTCAAGTACATATGTTCATTTGTTGCCATCATCATTCTCAAAACATTTGCTTTCTACTTGAGCCCTTGGTATCAGCTCATTTTCCCCCTACCTCCCCATACCCTCTCCCTCATGAACCATTGATAATTTATAAATTATTGTTATTTTGTCATGTCTTGCACTGTCCAAAATCTCCTTTCACCCACTTTTCTGTTGTCCGTCCCTCATGGAGGGGGTTATATGTAGATCCTTGTGATCGGTTTCCCCTTTCTACACCTCCTTCCCTCTACTCTACTGGTATCACCACTCTCACCACTGGTCCTGAAGGGTTCATCTGTCCTGGATTCCCTGTGTTTCCAGTTCCTAGCTGTACTACTGTACGTGCTCTGGTCTAGCAGATTGTAAGGTAGAATTGGGATCATGATATTGGGGGGTGGGGAGGAAGCATTCAAGAACTAGAAGAAAGTTGTATGGCTCATCATTGCTACACTGCACCCTGACTGGCTTGTCTCCTCCCTGCGACCCTTCTGTAAGGGGATGTCCAATTGCCTACAGAAGGGCTTTGGGTCTCTATTCCATACTTCCCCTCATTCTCAATAATATGATTTTTTGGTTCTTTGTTGCCTGATACCTGATCCCATTGATACCTTGTGATCACACAGGCTGGTGTGCTCCTTTCATGTGGACTACATTGGCTCTGAGCTAGATGGCCGCTTGTTTACCTTCAATCCTTTAAGACCCCAGATGCTGTATCTTTTGATAGCTGGGCACCATCAGCTTTCTTCACCACATTTGCTTATGCATCCGCTTTGTCTTCAGCAATTGTGTCGGGAAGGTGAGCATCAAAGAATGCCAGTTTAATAAAACAAAGTATTCTTGCATTGAGGGAGTACTGGAGTGGAGGCCCAATGTCCATCTGCTACCTTAATACTAAACCTATAAATATATGCACATAGATCTATCTTCTTATCATCATATATAAATATATTTACATATGTACATGCCTGTATTTAGACCTTTATAAATGCCCTTTGCCTCCTAGTTATTTCCTCTATTTCATTTTACTTTCCTCTTGTCCCACTATCATGCTCAGCCTTCATTTGGGTTTCAATAACTCCTCTCTGTTACGTTGCCCTTGGTCAAGCCCTACCAGCCACCTACACCCTCCTCGCCACTAATTTTGGATCACTTGTTGTTCCCTTGTCCCTGGGTTTTTACCACCCACTTTCTTTCCCCCACCTTCCCCTCTCCCAGGCCCCCCACTGGAACAATCAGTCCTGTTGTTTTCTACTCCCGATTGTTTATCCCACCTATCTTATCTAGATAGACCTGCAGAGGTAATAATATGCACAAAAAACAAGACAGAGCAAAACAAAGCAACAAAAGAAAACAACAACAAAAACCAATGACAAAAAAAAGAAAAGTCTGTAAATAGTTCAAGATCTGTTTGTTGACCTTTAGGAGTGTTTTCTGGTCAAGTCTGATGGGGTGAAACACCCTGGCCCCAAAGTCTATTTTTGGTATTCCCTGGAGACTTCGTTGCTCTGTTCCCCTTGCTGTTCTGTTGCATGCCCTTAGTGTTTTGCCTCAATGTGGTGGGCTGTGATCGGGCATAATTCCCGCACGGTGTCTCCAGTGTTGTCCCCTGTAGGGCTATGGATCAGTGAGGGATGTTGTGTCTCATAGTGGGGCCGGCCATATGAACTTCTCTGTGGATTGGCTGCTCTGAGCAGAGATATTGTCCTCAAGGCTTGGTGGACCAGGATGTGCTCCACTCTCTCTTCCTCCCCCTTCATTTGATCAGACATGTCCCTCTCCCTGAGCTGTAGCTGCAGTGCTGTCCTCTGAAGTAAATTCTTCTTGGGGAAGGGGTGTCTGTTCTCGTAGTTGGGATTGGGGTCGGCCCCTCAGACCTCTCCACTGGTTCCCTGCTACATGCCGGTAATTTGTATTCACATGTTGGAGCACTAGGTTGAAGTCTGGTCCCTTTTTCCCTGTGGGGATATAAACAATACCATCCCCTTGAGTGGGTTAATGCCCCGTTCCCCGTTCCCCGTTTTTTTTTCTTTTCACCCCCCCCCCTCCTTTTTAATTGTCTACCATATGTATCCCTGGATTTGGTCCAGCCCTTGCCATACTACCTGAACCTCACTTCAGGAATGTTTGTATGCAGTAGCTTTTTCCCTATGCCCCTTTTGCATTTTTTTTAAACTTACCTCAGTGGACTCATGTTGTACTTATCCTTTTGTGTTTGGCTTACTTCACTTAGTATAATTTCCTCCAGATCATCCCATGTGCTTCCAGATCATCCCAAGCAATGTGCTTCATGTATTCACCAGTGTTTTTTAGGGATGCATAGTACGCCATTGAATGTATGTACCAGTTTTTTAATCCATTCATTTGTTGATGGAAATTTGGGTTGTTTCCAACTCCTTGCAATTGTGAACTGTACCATGATGAACATTGGAGCACAGATGTCTGGCCATAGTTTGTTTCTTGCCTCTTCTGAGTATATGCCCAGTAGGGGGCTTGCTGGGTGGTATGGTAGCTAAATTTCCATATATTTTAGATATTGCCAGATCGATTTCCATAGTGACTGTACATACCTACAGGTCCACCAGCAGTGGATGAGAGTTCCTATCTCACCACAGCCCCTCCAACACTTGTTGCTTTCTGATATTTTGAATTTGGCTATCTTTGAAGGTGTTAGGTGCTATCTCATTGTTTTAATTTGCATTTCTCTTATGGCTAATGATTGGGATCATTTTCTCATATGTTTATTGGCCATTCGTGTTTCTGCCCTTGTGAAACTTCTGTTCAGGTCCTTTGCCCACCTCCTCAGTGGGCAATTAGTTTTTTCTTTTGGAAGCGAGCAGAATATTATAGATTTTCGTATAAGGCCTTTGTCTGATGTGTCATCCCTAAAGATGTTTTCCCAGTCCATGGGCTCTCATATTACTCTTTTGGTGAATTCTTTCAATGTACACAGGTGTTTTATCTTCAGTATATCCCACTTGTCAATTTGGGCCTTTTCTGTTTTCGTGTCCTTCCCTATTTCTGATAGCCTATGTATTCCCTGTGCCAAAGTTCTCAGGTTGGTCCCAACTCTCTCATTGATAGCCCTAATAGTTTGGGGTTTTATCTTGAGGTCTGTGATCCACCTTGAGTTTATTCTTGTGCATGGAGTGAGATAAGGGTCTTGCTTCATTTTTCTGCAGGTAGATATCCATTTTTTCCAGCACCACTTGTTGAAGAGGGCATCGGCTTCACATTGGATATTTTTTGAGCCCTTATCAAAGATCAGTTGTCTGTATGCTGATGATTTTATTTCTGGGTTTTCAGTTCTCTCCCGTTGGTCTGAATATCTGTCATTATACCAATAACCTGCAGTTTTGACTACTGTGGCTGTATAATATGTGCTAAAGTCAGGTAAAGCAAGCCCTCCCACTCTGTCCTTCTTCTTGAGGAGTTCTCTGCTAATTCTGGGCTTCTTCCCTCTCCATATGAAGTTGGTAATTAGTTTTTTCATTTCTTTGGAGAAGGATGAGGGTAATTGTATTGGGATTGCATTGAACTTATATAGTGTCTTGGGCAGAACTGACATCTTTAGTATATTGAATCTTCCAATCCACGAGCATGGGATATTCTTCCATTTGTTGAGTTCACTCTTGGTATCTTGTAATACAGTTGTGTAGTTTTCCTCAAATAAATCTTTTGTTCTTTTAGTCAGGTATATCCCTAGATATTTCAGTTTGTGCTTGGCTATTCTGAAGGGTACCATCTTTTTTATATTCTCTTCTGTGGTCTTATC
>NW_022103913.1:3405896-3407578 GCF_000313985.2 Echinops telfairi
CATTTATTATTTATTATATTATTTATGGCATCAAGCGTGTACAGTATGAGCCAATCAGTGGCAGTAATGACAGAGCATGCGCTGTTATGCAAAAACCGCGATAGAGTGAAGCCGTGGAAGTCGAAGCGCGAAGTGGCGAGGGTTCACTGTACATCTTATTCTTTCTTCCTTCCTTTCTTTCTTTAAAACTGCATGTTTCCATTTGTTCATCCAGTACTTTAATAAGAACTCTTCAGACTATTTTCAGTGTTGTTTGTTTGGGTTTTTTTGAGGGGTGGTCTACAATAAAAGGATCCAACAAACTTCCTCACAGGAGGATAAGTAAAAAAGTATTTCTACTGGGGGCTCCACTTCATATGTGCATGGATTTATTCCAAACAATACCTGTTTAAACATGTCTCCTAGACCAATGGATGGCTACCGACAAGTTCTCCCAGTGATATACTTGTCTTAGTCTTGTTAGAGTGCTTTCGAAAAGCACATGGTATCAAAGCAGTGGTGTTGGAAGGGATGTCCTGAGCAAAGATGTCAGTTCACAAGGGTATAGCAACCATGTTGGAGATTCAAAGGGATAATTGTGATAGATTTTCTTGAAACATACAAGATTATCATGAGAACTTATGTGGAAATTTTAAGAAAACTGCATGGTGAGAACCAAACCAACCCCATTGTCATTGGGTCAGTTTTTACTCACAAAAAGGCCAGAAGAATTGTACCGAGGTGAGTTAGTTTGTTTGTTTGTTTGTTTGTTTTAATCATAACAATATACCTTCTCATTCTTTTAGGGTAGCAAGGCCTTTCCTACCAAAATTTCCTTGGGAAACTACACTCAATCCACCATACAGCCCTGCTCTTACCCTTCAGACTTCGATTTGTTTCCAACATGCAAAGAATATTGAACATAAATAAAAACAATTTAAGTCCTTCAAGGATGCTCAAACTGCCCTCCTGACGTGGTACCAATGGAAAAGCATAGAACTCCTTAGTGTTTAGAGAGATAGAAACACTGTTTTCAGAAGTATATAGACTCAGATGAACAAATAAATACACCCACTCCATTTAACAAACATACTTTCATGCTGAAATAAAATATATACTTTATCATGCATTTTGTCAAAAAGAGCTGGTTGATTTGATTCTATTCCAGTTGTGTCACAACTATATTGTTTTCTTTTTCAGTAGTTTTATATGAAATTTTACTCTCTCATAAAGCAAGTACCCCCTGACTATCTTTCCCAAATATATCCAATAAGCTTTTGCATATTTTACTTCCATACAAACATTTATTTTTCATTTATGAGGACAATACATATTTATATTTTGTTTGCAATTAACTTGTCTGTCACAAAGGAATCCAGGTCCATTTCAATGATACTTTTCTCCTTTGACAGCCCCTTGGACCAATATTTACATCCAAGGAGTAGGAATCTGGAGGGTTTTTATTTATTTATTTTTAATCATTTTATTAGGGGCTCATAAAACTCTTATCACATTCCATACATGCATCAATTGTGTAAAGCGCATTTGTACATTCATTGCCCTCATCATTCTCAAAACGTTTCCTCTCCACTTAAGCCCCCGTCATTAGGTCCTCTTATTTTTCCCCTCCTTCCCCCCTTCCCCCTCCCTCATGAGCCCTTGATAATTTATAAATTGTTATTTTGTCATATCTTGCCCTGTCC
>NW_022103913.1:3408162-3414311 GCF_000313985.2 Echinops telfairi
GACCCCAGACGCTATACTTTTTGATAGCCGGGCACCATCAGCTTTCTTTGCCACATTTGCTTATGCACCCATTTGTCTTCAGTGATCCGTTTGACACCTCGTGATCACACAGGATGATATGTTCTTCCATGTGGGTTTTGTTGCTTCTGAACTACATGGCTGCTTGTTTACCTTCAAGCTTTTAAGACCCCAGGCGCTATATCTTTTGATAGCCTTGGAGGGTTTTTAAAGCTGTGACTCTTCTCTCTTTAAAAAATTTGAACTTTACTTATTTGTATATTTTTTTATTGATTGAGGGAATTATTGAGGGAAAATAATTATTTTCCTTTTTGTTTCTGAAATCTGATACCTACAAAGGAAAACATATTTTATGCAATTGCACAATGCATATAATCAAATCAGGGACAGTATTCCATTAAACCCCTTATAGATGTGATTTTGTTGCTTTTTTCCTTTTCCCATCCTCCCTCCCTCTTTTCTGCCCTTTTCCCTCACTCCACCTACCCCTAGCCTCCAGCCTCATTGCAGTTTTAAAGTTGTATCGTTTGGTGTGAAAACCATTTTTGTTCTTTTTTTAAAAAATCATTTTATTAGGGGTTTCTTTTTCTTAATATTGGTGTCATAAAATATTTTTTTCTTTATGACATTAACTCACTTTGCTGAGTATAAAGTTCTCTAATTTTATTAGTGTATATATTTATAATTTGATATGTACTGCATTATATATGTCTATTAATCTGGTAAGAACTGGCATGTGTATATTATTAAATCTTCCTCTAAGTTTCAACTCATTTATGCCAGGAAATTTGAGAGTTAGCTACTTGGTCAGCTGATAGGAAAATATCTACATTCATTTTCATTACACAAAAATGTGATCCAACAGAATTCATATTAAACAGTATCATTAATATCATAGGTAAGTGAAATTGTAATGAGGATAACTCAAAAACTGTCTGGCAGCACATCAACAGGGAGCTGCCAAAAAATCAAGCTGGATTCACAAGAGAACATGGCAAAAGGGATATCATTGATGATGTTAGATGGATCTTGGCTGATAATCAAAGAATACCAGAAAGATTCCTGTGTTTTACTGACTATGCAAAAGCATCTGATTGTGTGGAACATAACAAACGTTTCAAAGAATGGGAATTCCAGAAATTTAATTTAGTTCTTGTGAAACCTGTGCAGAAAGCAAGAGGCATTCACTTGACCAGAACAAGGGCTACTGCATGGTTTTATATCAGGAAAGGTGTGTTTAAGGGTTGCATCCCTTAACCATACTTATTTCATCTGTACGCTGAGCAAATAACCTGAGAAGCTGGGTAATATGAAGAATATGTGGCAACAGGTTTGGAGAAAGACTGATTAACAACCTGCAACATGCAGATTGCTAATCTTATCTCATAAAAGCAAAGAGGACTATTACACCTTAACGTAAAGAAAACACACAAATCCTCACAATTGGACCAATAAGCAACGTCATGGTAAACAATGAAAATTATAAAGTTATCATGGATTTCATTTTCCTTATATCCACAATCAACCTTTAGAGAAGCAGCAGCCAAGAAACCAAACAACACTGCATTAGGCAAATCTACTGCCAAAATCTCTTTAAAGTGCTAAAAAGTAAAGGCATAAGATGTGCCTGACTGAAGCCATAGTATTTTCAATCACCTTAGATGCATGTGACAGTTGGACAATGAATAAGGAGAACCAAAGAACTGATGGATTTGAATTGTGGGATTGGCAAAGAATACTGAACATACTTTAGACTGCCAAAATAATGAACAGATCTGTTTGAGAAGAGGTATGGTCAGATTCCTGAGAAGCAAAAATGGTGAGGCTTGTCTTATGTACTTTGGATATATCACGATTTAGATGAGCCCCTAGAGAATGACATCATGCTTGGTGGAGGGCCAGTAACAAGAGAAGGACCCTCAACAAGCTGGACTGACACAGTAACTCCAGGGACTCAGACATGGTAACAATTGTGAGAATGGTGTAGCATTGGGCAGTATTTCAGTCTTTCGCAAATGGGCTTGCCATGAGTTGGAACCGACTCAATGGTCCCCGAAAACAAGTTTTCATATTCATGAATATTGTGTGATGTTCCAAAATGTTATATGTACTGTCCCATTCTTCTTGAATTTGTTCAAAGTTGTTTTATAGGTGGTCAATATTGTGAATAGTAATTGCAAATAGGAGTACAGTATGCTATTGATTGTGGCATGTTTAATCTTGTGTTCTAAAATCTCTAATTGTTCTAATTTTTGAAGGTTTCTTCCATTTTTTAGAAATACAGTTACACCATGAAAAAAGGTATATTTTTCCTCTGTTCCAATATTTATACCATTTAAATTTACATTTATGGGGGAGCCTTGTTACAGTAGATGAAACTTTCAAGAAATGTGGAATTATACTGGTGAATACTAATATCCCAGTTTTGTCCTTAATCTTAATGTCTGAAACATTACATTTTCACTCTATAATATAATATTGTTGATTATTGGTAATTTATAAATGTTATTAAAAACAAAACACTGCCATTGAGTAAATTCTGACTCATTGTAACCCTTTAGGATAGAATCGAGCTACCCCTTTGGATTTCTGAGACTTGCAAATATTTACAGAGGCAGAGAGCTTCACCTTTCTCCGGCAGGGTAAACTGGTGGGTTCTAACCTCTGACCTTTCAGTTAGCAGATCAATGTGTAGTGCACTAACCAAACAGGTCTCCTTATCATCTTTATTAGGTTTAGGTAATTTCTTTCCATTCCTATCTGACTTGCAAGTTTTACTAGGAAATCTGCTTACCTTTAATGTTTCTTTCATTTATTGACATTATCATACCAAGGTTTACCTTTAATTTGATAATACTTTAAGTTATTTCTATATTTCCAGATGTTATTATAATATTACATTATGGATAAAGAGGCTTGGTTGTGAAATGTTTAAGTGCTCTTCTGCTAACCAAAGTACGGCCTTGGAACCTGGCCAGAGGCTCTCAGGGAGAAAGGCCTGGTAATCAGCGTCTGTAAAGATACTAAACTCACCAAACCAAACTCACTGCCATGGACTTGATTCCACATCACAACGATTCTAGGACAGGGTAGAACTGCCACTGTGGGTTTCCAAGACTCTACTGGAATAGAAAGCCTCATCTTTCTCCCTAGAAGCAACTGGTGATTTTGAACTGCTGACTTAGCGTTTAACAGTGCAATGTGTAACTACAATGTGTACTGCACCCATAGCCTAGAAAATGCTGGCCATTCTTCTCTGACACACAGGGTCACTTCGAATTGAAAATCAACCCCAAACCACAAAACCACAATGCCATATTTTGGAAAAAATACTACACAATCATTCCTATACTTCTGAAAACATCTTCAGCTGTATACCAAAAGATATAAAGCTCTTTATTTCACTACACGAATTTACCATGTCATTAATACCAACACCGCTCCACACACCCTCCACCAAGCAAACCAAAACCCAACTCACAGTCTTCAAGTCAATTCTGACTCCCGGAGACCCTAGATGACACGGTGGAACTGCCTCTGTGGATTGCTGAGACTGTCATTCTTTCTTCCTTTTTTTTTGTAAACAGTTTTATTGGAACTACATTCACATATCACACAATTCAGTGGTTCAATCATATCGAGAGGAGTTGTACAATCATTACTACTACAATCAACTTATTTTTTTTCACAATTTTAGAACATTTTCTTTTTTCTCCCATAGTTAAATCGATTTTAATATGTAATCACCATCAGTTCTAGTGTTCCCGCCCCCTTCTCACATACATTGTTTGCTCCCTCAACCATCTCACCCTCCTTATTTCCCAAATCCCACCCTTACCTTCCCTATAAACCCTTGCATCAGTTCTTATCGCTATGTAATTCTTTATAGGAGTAGAGAGCCTCATGTTTCTCCTGCACAGCAGCTGATGGGCTTGAATTGCTGATCTTACAGTTAGAAACCCAGTGTATAAATACTATATGCTACCAGGGATTTCCTTAATACCAAGACCTAATATGAAATATATAACACCAAAATTATAGAACAATCTCATGAAGTTGGAAGTAAACAATTTTTTAAAAATTAGTACACAAAATCCAACAGCATGCTAAAATAAGTAAAACAGATACTATGAGAATATAATGAGAAAACCTAAGAAATTTAGCCCTAAAATGCAAACATAAAAGGGTATGGAAATTGTTAGAAAATCAATAGCATTTCTCTACACTATAAACAATTAATAAGAATTAAGAATGCCAAGGGGGAAAAGTCCTATTACTGTCATGGTTTTCTTTTTTAACAAGGTTTTTGGAAGGGAAAAATGATCGTTGGTGTTATTAGAGTTTTTGTGAAACATAATATTGAACAATGGAAAGTAAACACAAGGCTAACACAATGTGTTGTGTAATGATTAATTCATGGAGACCATTTAGCAATAGTGCCCAAGGTGCCTTGCTCAATCATCCTTTAACCTCCCTGCCCAGGTTTTCATCCCCTCCTCAAAGCTTGTGCCCCAGCCCAATTCAAAACAGCCTCTTCTTTGCCCCCAAATAAATGATTAAGTTGTATTTCACAAGGAAATTTTTGAAAAAGTGTTTTCTTTTATTCTGACAGGCTTTGACATTGGGCTGTGGCTAATGTTCACTCTAGCTGTCTGTTATGCTTTGTAACAGACATGGGGGAGGTGCACAAGGTTAACATACTCAGCTGTTAACCCAAAGGTGGGTGGTTTAAACCCACCAAGGGGCTCATCAGAAGACAGGCCCTGGTGATCTACTTCCAAAATATTAGCTATTAAAAATCCTGTGGATATTTTAGTAAATGAATTAGATGCATGATTAGTCACTATACTCACATTTGTAAGCATTATGGGTTTAAAAGACAGCACCAGGCGTACTGATCTGGTAAATACTAGCAGAGGACCTCTAAGATGATAGTCCTTATATTCCCCTCCAAATTTGAAACTGAATCTACCCCTAGGGATTTCTTTTCAGGTAAGCAATAGACAGGCCTATAAAGCAAACAATAATACTATAAAGGAACATACTCCTCAGAACAATTCACTATAGGAGATCAAAAGAGCAGCATTTGTCAAATAAATCTCAAAAGGCAGGAAGAGGTAAGGAGAAAGGAATTGATGGAAAGGGGAATCCCAAGGATAATGTGGGACACAATCTAGAGAAACAATCTATGCCTCACTGGGATCCCAGAGCAAGAACAAACAAACAAGCAAAATCTAGAGAGAAACAAGTACAAAAAATTTTGGAAGAACATATCTCCAACATCACAAAGGAGGAGAAAAAAACTACTCAAAAAACTGAGAGAAGATATGACAAAATAATAATTTATAAATTATGAAGGGCTCATGAGGGAGGGGGAGCGGGGAGGGAGGAGAAAAAATGAGGACCTGATACCAGGGGCTTAAGTGGAGAGTGAATGTTTTGAGAATGATGACGGCAATGAATGTACAAATGTGCTTTACACAATTGATGTATGTATGGATTGTGATAAGAGTTGTATGAGCCCCTAATAAAACAATTTAAAAAACAACTGAGAGAATCCAAACTAGGGTAGACTCTCCTCCCCAACCCAAAAAGAATCCTATCTGAAGCAAAATTCTCTCTCAAATATGGGGGAGGAAAAAATGTATTATCAGACAAGAAAAAAACTCATAAAAATAAAACCAGTATTACAAAAACTGTTCACAGAATCGCTATGGGCAGGGAATCAATAATGGTATCGAACCTGATAGCATCACAAAGCACATCGTTCATAAACCAAATACAATAAGAGTGGCACTCAAGCACACAGAAACAGAGGAAGAACATAGACACTTAAAAAAAAATCACATAAAAAGGGGGCTGGCCCCAGTCCCAAATACTAAGTGGATGCCTGCCCCTCCCCCCAGAAGAATTTATTTCAAAGGCAGCACTGAATCTGCAGCGCCGGGAGAGGGACATATCTGATCTGAGCACACAGGAGCAGATGACAGGGGAGGAGGAGAGACTGGAGCACAGCCTGGCCCACCAGGCCTTGAGGACAATGATCCCAATTAGAGCAGCCAGTCCACAAAGAGGTCCACATGGCTAGCCCCACTATGAGACATGATGCCCCTCACTGACCCATGGCCCTG
>NW_022103913.1:3415404-3417868 GCF_000313985.2 Echinops telfairi
CCCAAAGCCCATTAGTAGGCCACTGGAGATCCCTTGCAGAGGGGTCTCGGGGAGGAGACGAACCAGACAGGGTGCGATGTAGCAACGATTAAATATACAACTTTCCTCTTGTTCCTAAATGCTTCCTCCCCGCCCCCACTATCATGATCTGAATTCTACCTTGCACGTCTGGCTAGACCAGAGGGTGTACACTGGTACAGATAGGAACTGGAAACACAGGGAATCCAGGACAGATGATCCCTTCAGGACCAGTGATGTGAGTGACCCAACAGAGCAGGTCTTTTTCCTCATGACGCTCCCAGACTCTCAGGCTAGGACGATGATGCAGGGGGACAGTCATGTAGAGATCCTGAGACTCATCATTTGCCTTTGGGTCCCTGACATGCACAGCAATCAGGGAATGAAGATGGTGAACTTTGTTTCTTAATTAATCTGTCTTTTATCAAGAAAACACCTGGTAACCATAAATTCTAATACAACATATGTAGAAAATTCCTTTTCCAGTTCAATTTCTGTGTCCTACTCCACTCTACTGCAGGGAGCATAGCTCTCTAGGTGGAGAAGGCTCATTCCTCTGTGCCTCTCAGTGGGGCTGACATCAGCCTTTGGACAGAGGCCAACACAAGCGGCTTTCCCAGCTCTAGCTTTTGCCTCTTCCTCCAGGCTCGCCTTGCAAATCTTGGTGTATATGACGTGTTTGTGCCTTCGGTCCAAGGCAAAGGTGTGGGTACATCCAGCAGAGTCCTGTGGTGTATGGAGTGAGAGAGCTATATGGGCTTGGGGTTGACAGGCTAGTGAGGAGAAACAGCTCGGGTTTTACAGCAAACAAGCAGCCTTAAAGAAAAGAAATTGCCAGGACATTATTATGGCAGTGTATTTGGTAATCATGGTAGATCCTTATCATCCAAAATACCTCTAAAGGAGAGTTACAAAGTAATCTGGGTACAACAGTATATACCCCAAACCAAATTTGCTGCTGTTGAGCCGATTCTAACACCAGCGACTCCCTGTGTTGACAGAGAAAAACTGAATTCCCTCGAGCAGTGGTTCTCAACCTTCCTCATGCCACGACCCTTTTATACAGTTCCTCATGTTGTGGTGACGCCCAACCATAAAATTATTTTCATTGCTACTGTTATGAATTGTAATGTAAATATCTGATATGCAGGATGTATTTTCATTGTTTCATATTTGTGATCAATCACAAAACCAATATATAATTATATATTGTGAAAGATTTATTTCTAATTACAAATAAATGAAATTTTGCCTGGAAGCATGGTGTAGCATGGGTAACAGTCTTAATATAATAACAGTAAACTACATTGCTACATTTTGCAACAGTATGGGTAAAAAGCCAACAGTGCGAAGGTTGAGATAGCTTCTTTCTCACCAGATCAGAAATTCCTGGGGGCAGTCTTTGCAAGAGCACAACAAAGATCCTCTTCCACAACAAGTCTACTTCTGTATTTAGACCTGATAACCAACAAGCTGGAAAGCCCTGTTTCACAAAGACATGTTGTTGGAAATGGAAGAAGGCACAGCACAGTCTCAGACCCAACAGGATATGACTGCAAACACTTGATCCAGAATTTTGTAACTGGCATTGTAGAAAAATCAGTTTTTGCTGCATTGCTGCTAATAAGTTCAATGAACTCCTCTTGTGCTGTCTCAGAAACATCTCCAACTTTGACTGTGAATGGGCTGTTGGCAAGTGCCAATGGGGTGTCAGATAGATTTGGAAAGTACAATGAAATTTGGTCTGCAAGCACATGCAAGTGTTCTTTCACAATCCTTTCGTAATCCTTTTGTCTGGTCAATGTCATGTTCCTCAAAGAAAGCAGATAAGGTAGGCAACATGTCAATTTTATTTTCATCCAATTTTTTTTTTTGCTAAAGCTGAAGTTTCAATTGAAATGATGGGATCTTTTCAGACAAATCGAGCCATGTTTCATTTGGTCTTTGCAGTGATAAATTTAATTCATTCAGGATGGCAAAGATGTCAACCAAGTAAGCTATTTTCTGCAGTTTGCTTTTAACGCTGAAAAGTGCTTCTCACTGCGGTCTTGCTTTCTGATTAAAAAATGTTTTGAGTTCATAACAAAGCTCAAAAACATGTTTTAAAACTTTCCTCTCGACAACCATCTCACTTCAGTGTGAAATAGCAGAGCATTATTCGGAGAATCCAAATTGTTGCACAGTTGCGAAAACTTTAAACTACTGTTTAAAGTGGTCGCCTTTACAAAATTGACAGAACTTACGACGCTTTTCATTACTTCTTGTAACTCTTGTTTTTTAAAATCATTTTATCGCGGGCTCATACAATTCTTATCACAATCAATACATCCATCCATTGTGTCAAGCACATTTGTACATTTGTTGCCATCATCATGCTCAAAACATTTGCCTTCTACTTGAGCCCTTAATATTGGCTCGTACAATTCTTATCACATTCCATACATCC
>NW_022103913.1:3418012-3421041 GCF_000313985.2 Echinops telfairi
AATCGGTTCCCCCTTTCTACCCCACATTCCCTTCATCCTCCAGGCATCGCCCCTCTCACCACTGGTCCTGAAGGAGTCATCTGTCCTGGATTCCCTGTGTTTCCAGTTGCTATCTGTATCAATGTACAGCCTCTGGTCTAGCCAGATTTGTAAGGTAGAATTGGGATCATGATAGTGGGGGAAAGGAAGCATTTGAGAACTAGAGGAAAGTTATATGTTTCATTGTTGCTACCCTGCACCCTGACTGGCTCATCACTTCTTGTAACTTTTGTGGCAGCGTCTTTGTTGCTAATATTTGCTGATGAATCATACAGCGAGTTCCGATGACTTTTGATGACTCATTCAGTACCAAACTGGCTGGCTCATCTCCTCCCTGCAACCCTTCTGTAAGGGGATGTCCAGTTGTCTACAGATGGGCTTTGGGTCTCCACTCCCCACTCCCCCTCATTCTCAATGATATGATTTTTTTGCTTTGTTTTTTTGTTTTGTTCTTTGATGCCTGATAGCTGATCCCATTGACACCTTGTGATCACACAAGCTGGTGTGCTTCTTCCATGTGGACTTCCTTTCCGCTACCTCCCCCTGTCCCCCCCCCTGTCCCATGCCCCCCCAGAACCATTGGTCCATTGTTTTCTTCTCCAGATTGTTTATCTTATCTAGATAAACAATCCAGGTCTATCTTATCTAGATAGACCTGCAGAGATAATAATATGCACAAAAAACAAGACACAACAAAACAAAGCAACAAAGCTTTCTTCACCACATTTGCTTATGCCCGCTTTGTCTTCAGTGATCCAATCAACATCCTAGCATAGCTGGAGCACCATCTGTGCAAACACCACAAACCTTTTCCCAAGAGATCTTATGCTCTTTCAGAAAAGAACCAACTGTGTCAAATACATCATGTGCAGTAGTTGTCATTTCAAGAGGTTTTCAAAAAAGAAACTCATCTTTAAAGTCACTATCATAAATGCACCTCACGTAAACCAGTAACTGTGAACAGTTTGCAACGTCTGCAGATTCATCAAGCTGGATGCTAAATATTGGAAGTGGAGCAGATTTAATTTCCTGGATTACCTGATCAAGAATATCAGCAGACATGTCATCTATTCTTCTGCAGACGGTGTCATTAGATAAGAAAATTGCACTCAACTTTGTAACAAATTCGTCTCTGATCACAACTCAAACAATGTCTTTGGCCGCTGGCAACAGTAAATCCTCAGCAATGGTGTGAGGTTTCATAACTCTGACGATTCCGAGTGCCAAATATGAAGCTTCAACAGCTGCTACGTTTTGTTTGTGGTACGTACCACCAGTGTCAAGTGTGGCTTTCTTGAGTCCCACAGCTTTGCTTCTAAAATTGTTGGTATCCTTGCTGGCAAAGCTTGGATGCTTGCTATCAAAATGACGTTTTAGTTTGTTCAGCTTCATAGATTCGGCTGATAGAACTTCACAACAAATAGCACATTGCAGTTTCTCAATTCCTGCTGTAATTATTGAGGTAAAATCATACTGTAAAACATCCTCATTATATTTTCTTAACATTCTTCTCTACATGATCCATTGTCATGGGATGGTTTGCTAATGAAAATAATATATAACAATAGCTTTAATAATACAAAAGATGATGCATGGCATAGTTCAGTCAATACAGTTCATTAAAGTTTCCTATGACTTACCATTGTGCTGGTTTTTTTTTCATACCTGTTACTATCACAAGGGGGCAGTATTCATATCAACCACAGCTGATTATAAAAAGACCAATCAGCATCCAGATTAAGTTCCCATGGTACAGATTTTTTTTACAGTATTTGATGATTTTGCAGTACATGATTTACATTTACATTAATTATAATTCATGAAGTGTCGTTTTACCTCTATTACTGCTGCTTTCAACACAGTAGCTGCTTTTAACAGAGTAGCAGCTTTCAACACAGCAGCTGCTTTCTACACAGTAGCTGCTCTCTACACATGTGTGACTGGTCCACATAAGTACATCATGGAGCCAACCCATCACATACACTTGTATTTGTATGGGTATATGTGATGGGGTTGGTGCAATGATGTCATCACACCAGGTACTCATATGTGGGCATATCTGCATGTGGGCGGATCCGCTTGGAGACGGATAGAGGAGTGGTGTCTCGGTTCCGAAGACCATTGGAAATATGTGTTTTCTGATGGTCTTAGGCGACCCCTGTGAAAGAGTCATTTGACCCCCAAAGGGGTCGTGACCCACAGGTTCAGAATCAATGCCCTAGAGTTTTCCTAGCTGTCATTTTTATGAAGAAGATCACCAGGCCTTTATTCTGTCTCCTCCAGTGCTGCCAGGTGGGTTGCACCACTAACTTCTCATTCAGTGGTTGAGAGCAAATCACTTGCAACATATAACGGTATTAAAAGTGGAAAGGAGACAAATGGGTGCATAAGCAAATGTGGTGAAGAGAGCCGATGGTGCCCGGCTATAAAAAGATATGGCTGTCTGAGGTCTTAAAGGCTTGAAGATAAACAAGCAGCAATCTAGCTCAGAAGCAACAAAGTCCACATGGAAGAAGCACACCAGCCTGTGTGATCATGAAGTGTCCGTAGGATCAGGTATCAGACATCAAAGAACAAAAATTCATATCATTGTGAATGAGGGGGAGTGCAGAGTGGAGACCCAAAGCCCACCTGTGGATAATTGGACATCCCCTTACGAGGGTGCAGTATAGCACTAATGAAACTTAGAATTTTCCTCTAGTTCTTTAATACTTCCTCACCCCCACTATCATGAACCCAATTCTACCTTACAAATCCAGCCAGACCAGAGCACGTACACTGGTACAGATGAGATTGAAACACAGGAAACACAAGACAGATAAACGCCTCAGGACCAGTAATGAGAGTAGCAATACCAGGAGGGGAAGGGGAAAGTAGCAGCAGGGAAAGGGGAACCGATTACAATGATCTATGTATCACCCCTTCCCAGGGGAACAGACAACAGAAAAGTGGGTAAAGGGAGACAGTGGTCAGTGTAAGACATGAAAAAA
>NW_022103913.1:3421141-3428221 GCF_000313985.2 Echinops telfairi
AACAAAGCCCACATGGAAGAAGTACACCAGACTGTGTGATCATGAAGTGTCAATGGGATCAGGTATCAGGCATCAAAGAACAAAAAGTCATATCATTGTGAATGAGGCAGAGTGCAGAGTGGAGACCCAAAGCCCATCTGTAGTCATCCTCTTACAGACTGGACATCTTACAGACTGGACATTACTGGACATCCTCTTACAGACCGGTCGCAGGGAGGAGACAAGCCAGGCAGAGTGCAGTGTACCAATGATGAAACAAAACTTTCCTCTAGTTCTTAAATGCTTCCTTCCCCCACTATCATGATCCCAATTCTACCTTACAAATTCAGCTAGACCAGATCATGTACACTGGTACAGATAGGAACTGGAAACACAGGGAATCCAAGACAGATGAACTCCTCAGGACCAGTGGTGAGAATGGTGATACCAAGAGGGTGGAGGGGAGGTGGGGGGAGAAAGGAGGAACCAATTACAAGGATCTACATATACCCCTCCACAAGGGGGATGGACAAGAGAAAAGTGGGTGAAGGGAGACATAGGACAGTGTAAGACATGACAAAATAATAATAATTTATAAATTATCAAGGGTTCATGCTGGAGGGAGCGCAGGGAAGGAGAGGAAAAATGAGGAGCTGATACTAAGGGCTCTAGTAGAAAGCAATGTTTTGAGAATGATGAGGGCAATAAATGTACAAATGTGCTTCACAAACACATACACAAAATAAAATGATGATGGCAACATATGTATAAATGTGCTTGATACAACTGATGTATGGATTGTTGTAAGAGCTGTAAGAGCCCCAGCAAAATGATTTATAAAAACAAAACAAAAAAATGGAAAGGATTTATACTCTATCATTTCATGGAACTATGACCGACATCAGTTGAAATTCATACATTGATTATAATGAAATAAAACATCTGTAAGTAAATTAACTTAGATTGGAAGAGAATTCAGAATATTGCCAATAATTTAGAATTTAACTAGTCTTACCCATAGAAATTCTCCACTAAAAAAAACAATAGCACTCTTTTATGCAAATAAGAGTATAAATAGCAACTGACATTTCCACATATAAAAGCTATTCTTGCCAGACTTAAAAGGAAAAAGCATAAGCCTTTGCCTGCACTTTAGTAAATGTCGGTGGATCCCACCTTCATACTCTCTGGGTCCTGAGCAGGAGGCCAGTGCCCGAGATGGCAAAGCCTAGTCCACCCTGGTGTTAGCTAATCAGACCTACAAGCCACATCCCCACCTCAGTATTTCTGGCTCCTCTGTTCTGTTCTCCTTCAGCCTACCTAGGTGCTGAGTCCCGAATGTGGCCAACTGCTTGCCTAGATGGCCACACTGGGGTCTGCTGATGCTTTGGGGATTCCTTCCAGAACTTCTGTGGGGCTCTCCTTTCCCATGGCTGTTAACTGAATTATGCTGGATGTCCACCCTGTTATGAAGATTTCATCCCTTTAAATAACCAGGACTTTTCATTTTCAGGAATTCCTACCAAAAGATAAGCACTCTAGAAAGCTGTAAAGTCTTAAGATAGTGTTTGGTGACCTCATGACTGGGTTGGTTGTTCCTTGTCTGAGAACAAGGGGAGCATAGGAATAGTAGTAATGGCTACCTTTTACTGATACTTACACTGCACTGTCCACGCTGCGATGCCTACACTGTGCCTGGAACTTTTCAGACAACAGTCTTTATAGCAACCTTGCAGGGGAGTACTATGGTTTCTCTAACAGATCAGGAAGACACAGCTCAGAGGCTGAAAAACCGGCCGAGGTCACACATATGGTACCCAGCAAAGTCAGACTTCAAGCCTGGACTCTTTCCAAAAACTCATAGCATGCTGTGAGTCAAATGGGTTTTGGGGTTGTTTTTTTTTATATAATCCTGGAGCCCTGGTGGCATAGTGGTTACAAGTTGGGCTGTGATATGCATGATTGGCAGTTCAAAACCACTAGCAGCTCTTCAGGAGAAAGCCTGGGCTTTCTACTCTCGTTAACAGTCTCGGGCTCGCTATGAGTCCGCATTACTTGATGGCAATGAGAGAGTGTCCTTGAACAAGACTCATGAGTTCCCTGGGCTCTGGTTTCCTCATCTGCACAATGAAGTAACTGGACTTAAAAACCTGCCCCAAAAGAGGGACCAGAGTCCAACCTGGTGCTCCAAGATGTGAATGAACAAGCAACTTTGTTGCTTCTCAGCTAGATGGCCGCTTGTTTATCTTCAAGCCTTTAAGACCCCAGACCCTATATCTTTTGATAGCTGGACACCATCAGCTTTCTTCACCACATTTGCTTATGCATCCGCTTTGTCTTCAGCAATTGTGTCGGGAAGGTGAGCATCAAAGAATGCCAGTTTAATAAAACAAAGTATTCTTGCATTGAGGGAGTACTTGAGTGGAGGCCCAATGTCCATCTGCTACCTTACATACAACTTTCCTCTAGTTCTTGAATGCTTCCTCCCCCCTCCCCGCACTATCTTGATCTCAATTCTACTTTACAAATCCAGCCAGACCAGAGCATGTACACTGGTACAGATAAGAACTGGAAACACAGGGAATCCAGGACAGATGAACCCCTCAGGACCAGTGGTGAGAGTGGTGCTACAGGGAAGGGTGGAGGGAAGGTGGAGTAGAAAGGGGGAACCCATCACAAGGATCTACATATAACCCTCTCCCTGGGGAATGGACAACAGAAAAGTGGGTGAAGGGAGATGTAGGACAGTGTAAGACATGACAAAATAATAATTTATAAATTATCAAGGGTTCATGAGGGAAGGGGGGGGCATGGAGGGAGGGGGTAAATGAGGAGCTGTTACCAAGGGCTCAAGTAGAAAAAAATGTTTTGAGAATGTTGATGGCAACAAATGTGCTTGACACAATGGATGGATGGATGGATGGATGGATGGATGGATGGATGGATGGATGGATGGATGGATGGTGATAAGAGATGTACAAGTCCCCAATAAAATGATTTTAAAAAACAAAACAAAACCCTGCCCAGTTGGAAGGAATCATAGGGGCCCATGGAATGGTCAAAAGTGTTCCCACAAAGGCCCACTTCCTATTGTATTGCAGACCTCTGACAGGCCATTGCAAGGCCTAAGACCTCACAGTCCAGGATTCTGGGAA
Organism: Echinops telfairi; assembly: GCF_000313985.2. NCBI lineage: Eukaryota > Metazoa > Chordata > Mammalia > Afrosoricida > Tenrecidae > Echinops > Echinops telfairi. Next base: position 3,424,276 of record NW_022103913.1, read on the forward strand.
GTTACATGGGGACGGAGGAGGGAAAAAGGCCAGGAGTAGTCATTGTAGTCAGAATCTCCCCAGCTGTCACATGAAGAGAAGCACAGGATTCCTTACATATTAATATAATATAATATAATAAATATAATATAAACACCTCCCCATATTATGTGGGGGAAGGCCTCCTGGGAATGGTACTGACCTTCACCTTGCTTTAGGACCAGAGGTGAGGAGGTTCTCTTGGGGCAGGGTTAGGGGAACTGTGAGCCTATGGAAGGGTTAGAGGGGGAGCTACAGCTAGATGTACTTTTTGTACTCGGGGCGAACTAATAGCATCAAGGAAAATCTACAAAAAGCAAATAAAAGCATGAAAACTGGAGTAACATCCTGCCCTCCTCACAACCGATCAAGCACCAAGGTACAAATTATCTCTTTGGGAGAACTACCATCAGCTGTAACCTGTGTCATCAGACACAGGTATAAAAACCACCCCTCTTCTGAAAAAAATCCTCTTTCCCTCCTTATCATCCACCCCAATATTCCCCATATTCCCTTGTATCAGTTATTATCATTATGCATCCACTTGCCTGTTTTTCACAGCTGGAAAACCCATCAGAAAACAATATAAAACAAAATTGCCCTAAGGTGGTAAGGATAAAATCATAATAGTATAAAAACAAAAATAAAAATAATGTGTAAGAAGGAAAAAACTCCCATCAACATTCAAAAAGCCGGGGAAGAAATTTTTATCATGGAACAAGTAAGAGATACTTGCACCCACAACAAATTCAGGCTGCAGCTGCAGGGAGGACAACTGGCCAAGTATCAAGTTCGAACCAGCACAATCAAGATGACAGTGGTCTCTGCCTGATAGGAAGGTTGTTGGAGACGCTTGCCCGTGACTAGCGTGGATCTGCCCCTGGCTCTGTCTGACTAGATAGTCTGCAGATGAGTTTGGGGCTCCCACTGTCCCCCATCACCCTTCAAAAATTGGGTGTTCATAATTTTAACTCTGATGCTTTTCTCTTCATCATATTGGAATTATGTAATTATCATCTTTGGATCACACAAGCTGATGTGCTTCTTCTGTGTGGACTTAGTTGACTCCTTGCTTGGATGGCTGCTTGTTTGAATACAAGGCTTTAAGACCCCAGACACGACTCCGATTGATAGCCGGCACCATCTGCTTTCTTGACCACACTTGGCTATAACACCCTTATCTTCAGTGATCATTTCATACAGATGAGTATTGAGCAGCGCCATGTTACCAGAACTAAATGTTCTTAAATTGGAGCTAGGATTTAGTGCGAGCCCCCAAACCCATTCCTGGAGCTATCTTTTTTTTTTTTTCAATTTGCTTTAACTTAGGAGTTAATATATATGTCATACCATCCCATAGCTCAATCATGTCAAGCACAGTTGTACTATTGCTTCTATAATAAGTCTCCAAACATACATTTCCTTCCTGGGCTCCTTGACATCATCTTCCTCTTACTTCCCCCACCCATCTATATCGCCTTTCCCCCCAAACCCTTGCTGTATTTTCTTTCCCTGTAGGTTCAACATCCCTGAGTTTTATTTACCAAAAAACAAAGAAACAAGTAACACAGCTTCAAGAGGTTGAGCTCCAATGACGAAGCACCTCTGAGATACACCCTAATATCAACAAGCAGAAGCAAAATATAACAGAATGGCTGTCACAGAATTGCTGGAATAATACGTATCTTAACACAGCACACAGTGCATTGCTGTAGCAAGACGTTGTTTGTCCGCCAACCAACAGTACCTCTTGGTACAGCTGTCTTCTGGTTCCTCAGACACTATGTGCTTTTCTGCTTAAGTCCTCGGGTTGCAAGAGGGCCTGGGGCAGAGTCCCATTCACCCAGTGGGGTTCCCATATGGGGTCTCACCGATGCAGCCTCTAGAGCATGGCGTGCACCCGAAGATCCAGGATTTAGTGACCCAGAGTTCTACAGAACCCGGCCTGGGTTCCGGGTTACCCCCTGAAGCCCTAAGTCAATTCTGGCCACCTGCTGCACACCACTAAAGACCCTCCCTCCACCTACTGTTCCCAAGAGCATCCTCAGTCTCTCATCCACCCACCTGGCGGTCAGCCCTGTCTTCCCTCCCCTCAACAGATATGCACCCACATTGCCCCAAACTTGATCATTCCCTCGCCCCTCTCCTGTGCTGTCTTTTCCATCAGGAAGCCCAGTCCCTCTGACAGGGCTGCCTCCCTCTCTGGGGAACCTCACCCCAGATCCACATGGCTACCACTCAGCAGACAACACCCCCCCCCACCCCCGCATCTTCTGTTCATTTGATCCCAGCTGTCTTGAGGAGCCCTCATGCCAAGTGACATACACTATACTTACCTGGAGGGGATGATGTGTGATTCACTGGCACTTGTCCGTCTCTTCCAGCAGTCTGATCGCCAGTCAGAAAACTGGATGGCATGCAAGTTTGAGCTTGTGCCTGTTCTGCTAATTGTTCCTACTGCAGTGGACTGATGCAGTATTTGTCCTATTGTGCTTGACTAATTTCACTCAGCCAAATGTTTTCCAGAACCCTCCATGAGTTGAGGTGTTTCATGGTTTCATAGCTGTTTTTTATGGATGCGTAGTATTCCATTGTGTGTACCAATTTTTTTTAATCCACTCTTCTATTGATGGAAATTTAAGTTGTTTCCAGCTTCTTGTTGTGAACTGTGCTGCGATGAACATGGGGCAGCAAATGTTTGTTCGTCATCTGTTTCTTATTTCTTTTGGGTGTATGACCAGTAATGGTATTGCTGTATCATATGGTAGTTCAATTGCCACCTGTTTTAGGTATCACCTTCTACAGTGGCTGGAAATGTTTATAAGTGGATAAGAGTTCCTATCTCATCACACCCTCTCCAACATTTGCTGTTCTGTTTTTGCTTTTGTTTTTTAATTGGCTACAGTAATGGGCATTAGGATGTAGCTCATTGATTTTGACTTGCATTTCCCAGATGGCTAATGACTGGGAGCATTTCCTCTCATGTTTACTAGCCATTTAAGTGTCACCCCTTGTGAATCATCTGTTCAGGTCTTTTGCCCACCTTCTCAGAGGACAGTTTTTTTCTTGTTGTAAGCTTGTAAAATTCTGTAGTGCTGGGTAATTAGTCCTTTGTCTGTTATGTGGTCACTAAATATCTTTTCACAGTCTGTGGGCTCTCTTTTACTCTTAATAAAATCTTTCGATGTACACGTTTTTTAAATTTTTGATAGCTCCCATTCATCTATTTTATCTTCCATGGAGTGTGTTTCCTTTGTTGTTTCTGAGAGCCTATGGATTCCCTGCACTAGGGTGCCTAGCTTTGTCCCAATGTGCTCATTGATGATCCTGATAGCTTTGGGTTCTACATTTAGGTCTTTGATCCACCTTGAGTTTGTTTTTGTTCATGGGGAGAGATATGAGCCTTGTTTCATTCTTCTGCAAGTGGATAATCCAGCTTTTCCAACACCATTTATTGAACAGGGCAGCTGCTTCCTATTCAATGTTTTTAGGCCTTTGTCAAAAATCAATTGTCTGTATGTGGATGTTTTTATTTCTGGGTTTTCTGTCCTGATCCATTGGTCCGAGTATCTATCATCATACCAGTGCCAGGCTAATTGACAACTGTGATAGTTAGTAGGTTTTGAGGTCAGGTAGTGCAAAATCACCTACTTTGTTCTTCTTTTTGAGTAGTTCTTTGCCTAGCCTGGGCTCCTTCCCTTTCCATATGAAGTTGGTAATCAGTTTTTATATTTCTTTGGAGAATGATGCTGCAATTTGGATTGGGATTGCAATGAATACGTAGATTGCTTAAGGTAGTATTGACATTTTCACAATATTGAGTCTTCCAATCCACGAACACAGAATATGCTTCCATTTGTGTAGATCCCTTTGGTTTCTTTCTTTTTTTTTTTTTAAACATTTTATTAGGGGCTCATACAACTGTTAT
>NW_022103913.1:3429608-3438451 GCF_000313985.2 Echinops telfairi
CCTCCCCCTCTCCCATGTCCCCCCGGAACTGTCAGTCCCGTTGTTTTCTCCTCCAGATTGCTCATCCAGCCTGTCCTATCCACCTTTGGTATCTTATAGTAATACGCTGTAGTTTTCTTCATACAGGTCTTTTTGTTTTGGGGGGGGATTAGGTTTATTCCTAAGTATTTCAGCTTTTGTGTGGCTATTGTGAACGATACTGATTCCTTGGTATCTTTTTCTGTATCCCATCACTGGAATGTAGGAATCCAATTAATTTCTGCTTGTTAATCTTGTATCTTGCTACTCTATTAAATTCCTCTATTGTTTCCAGTAATCCTATTGTGGACCCTTTGTGATTCTCAATAAAAGAATCATATCATCTGCAAATAGTGAAAGTTTCACTTCTTCTTTACCCAATCATACACCCTTGATAGCCTGACGTTGTCTTATGGCTTTGGCTAGGGCTTTCAGTGCAATGTTGAATAGAAGTGGGGTTAAGGGGCATCCTTGATGGGTTCCCTTACTCAGTAGAAATTTTTTCAGCTTTTTCCATTGAATGTAATATTGGCTATTGATTTTTCATATGTGGCTTTTATTGTATTGAGTATTTTTCCTTTTTAATCCTATCTTCTTGAGAGTCTTTATTAGGAATGGATGTTGGATGTTATCAAATGCTTTTTCTGCATCAATTGATATGATCATATGGTTCTTGTCCTTTTTGTTGATGTGGTGGATTAAATTAATTGATTTTTGAATGTTGAACCATTCCTGCATCCATAGTATGCATCCCACTTGGTCATGATGTGTTATTTTTTTGATATGTTGTTGGATTCTATTGGCCAAGATTTTCTGAGCACTTTTGCATCTGTGTTCAGAAGAGATATTGGTCTTTACTTCTATATCCTTATGGAGTCTTTGCCTGATTTTGGTATCAGGGTTATGCTCGACTCATAGAATGATTTTGGGAGTTTGCTCTCCCTTGCAATGTTCTAGAAGAGTTTGTGTAGGATTGGTGTCAGCTCATCTCTGAATGCTTGGTAGACTTCTGTGAAGCCATTTGAACTGGGGCTTTTTCATTTGGGGGTTTCTTGATACCTTGTCTATTTCTTCTTTTGCTACGGATCTGTTCAAGTTCTTAATGCCCAGAGGCGTTAATCTGGGGAGAGAGTGATTTTCCAGGTATTTGTTTATGTCCTACAAATTATTGAATTTTTTGGAATCTAGTCTTTTGTAATACTGAGTTATTAATCTTTTTATTTCATTTGGGTCTATTGTGACTTTCCCTTTTCCATCCCTAATTCTAGATATTGACATCTGCTCCTTCTTTTCCTTTGTGAAGTTTGCTAGCGGTTTGTCAGTTTTGTTGCGCTTTTCAAAGAACCAGCTTTTTGCTCTGTAGATTTTTTCCCATTGTTCTTCTGTTTTCGAGTTCACTTACCTCTGCTCTAATTTTATGATTTCATTTCTTCTGCTGTTGATTGTGCTGTTAACTTTGATCTAGCTGCTGGAGGTGCTGAATTAAGGTACTGACCATAATTCTCTCCTCTTTCTTCAGGTGCGCATTTATTGCAATAAAGCGACCTCTCATAACGGCATGTTGACAAGCACAGCGGCGCTCCACGTGGGAGAACCAACAAAGGAACCCTGGGTGCTGTGAGACCCGGTCTCACGTCCCAGTTCCCCACATGGCTACCTCAGCGGCGAGCTCTCACAGTGAGCGCTTAATGCAGACAGTCCTGCGTTGGTGCCATCTTTTGGAACACCTGGTTTTTAAGCTACTCAAACCATTTAGATCTGAGTGATAAGGAATCTGGAGGGTTTTTTTTTTTCCTTTTAAAGAAACACTATGTCTGTTTATCTATCTATCTGAAATCAACAATATCCTGTTGAGCTCTCCATTACCCCACTCCCAGGTCCCTGGCCTCCTCATAGCCATCAAAGTCTTGTCTATTGCTGTATAAACCACAATTATTATTATTCATTTTACTTACAATGGTGATATTAAATATTCATCTTTGTAAGATGGACTGAGTTTGCTAAGTAAGCATGATGTTCTCTAGTTTTGTTTCCCAAGTTTCTTACTGAGTACAAGTGAAAGAAAATCCAAACTCAATTAAGTCCCACCCATCAGTTATTGATGCTGAAGTCAAAGCTCCCTCTCTTTCCCTTCCTGCATCTGTATCCGGCCCTGAACTGGGCTCTGCCTTTCTCCTCCACCTTCTGAGTTAAAGGAAGTTTCCTGTAGGAACGGCTGGGTCTCAGGATAGGGCACAAGGAATGGCATGGGAGCAGATTCTCAACAAACCGTGGCTGCTCCCGCTGCTGTTCTTTCCACAGGGGGCCAGTCCTGGGGCTACATGTGTGCCTCTTACTTCAAGACACCCAAAGAGCACCCGGAGTGAAGATGACCCTCCTTTCTGGTGGGTCAACTGTTAGTGTGCAGTCTTGCAAAAGCGCTCACGGTGTTTTCAATACTCCCAAGCATTTTTTAACCCATTGGTCAGGCGGGTCTGTTAAATTCTAAATGTATTACATTGGTATGCCATTTGCTTCTCTTTATTTCAACTGAGGTGCAAACATGGTGAGACAGAACCCTATAAACAGACACGGCTGAGCTGCAGGGATGCTAAATGATGCTATTAATAGAAGAGAATTGAGGAATTCTCTTTGATAGAAAGTACTTTGTTAGAATTGACCTTTAAAATTCAAACCAATGCTTTGGAACTCTTTTCCTATCACAGCAGCCCTTGCTAAAGGCTCTTTCTTTGTTGAATCAGTTGCTAGTCCACTAAATCCACATGCCTTATTCCAGAGGCTTCGGCAGGGTGGGGTGTGGCAAACAGCCTTCATTCTTCCACTTTGTTTGGAAGATGCCCACGGGACTAGTGCTCAGGTGCAGAAACGACTGCCCCGGTCATCAGTCACCATCAGTCATCAGTCACCGAGGTTCAGAGTCAACAGCTTTGTGTTGTCTCTTTTGAGTTGAGTGTTTCTGGGTTGTGGAGGTCAGTTAATTAGAAGAAATGATGCTTGAGCAGGGTCAACACAAATATTCTGTGTTGATTCCCTCCTCTGGACTAACGAAGCATTTCAGAAAGGTTTCCAGTCACTCCACAAATGTTTATTTTAAAACAAACAAACAAAACCTTTATTTACAGCTAAACACTTCAAAATTGAACATCTGTGTCCTGGATTTGTGATACTTCCAGGGTCTCTTGATCAAACTGCAGGAGCAACAGGCAGAGAGGCCCATCCAGTTGATTTTACCAAGAGCATCACCCAGGAGAAAGGGTGGCCTAATTCAGTTTACATCTGCCCACGCTGTGAGAACACCACAGGCAGCTTGGGCTAATTGTCCGGGCCAGTGGGAACACTCTCAGTCACCACTAGAAGTCCATCAATGATTTTTCCAAACACCATGTGCTTTCCACTCAGCCAATCGTATTTAGAACAGCTGATAAAGAACTGGCAGCCTTTGTACTGAGACCACGTTTACCATGGAAAGCAGGCCTGGGGCTGAGTGTCTACGTTTAATTTTTTCATCTGAAAATGGTCCTCGATAAATACTGGTTAACTCCAGTACCATCTCCATTTGCAACAACTCCACCACGGATCATCAAAACCTTTATGGCCACGTGGAAGGTGTTTCCTTTGTGTCCTACTGGAACCCCCTCTTTCCTGAATTCTCCTGTGCAGAATGGCCTAAAGGTCTCTGCTGTTTGAGGCACAAAGTCTCCAAAGAGCTCATGTGATCAACTTCCTGGCCACCTATGCTGACATCAAAAAGCTCCACAGGGTTGACTGGGCTTGAATTTGCCACAGCCAATGGCTCCGACCCTCAAATGTTTATGAAGTCCACTATGAGAGGGCCTGAGGACAGAGCACTGAGCAAAGCCCCTGCCCTCTTTTCATTATGGAGAAAGTAATGACTAAATACATGTCACATACTCTAATGGCCGATCACGAAAACATGAAGAAAATAAAGCAGGGTGAGGGGTTCGAGAGTGACAAGAGCTACCATTTTAGACACGGAGGAGATAACAAAGAACTGGTAGCATGGATCAGAAACATGACTGAAAGAAGAAGACTGTCTAGGAAAAATACGTTTGAGACAGAAGACCAAAATAGGGAGGAAAAATAAATCTCCCAAACCTACTGCCATTGGGTCAAAGAAGATGGTAGAAAAACAGCAAGTGCAAGGGTCCTGGGGCAGTTGCCAGGCCATCAATGAATCAGGAAAAAACACTCTTGTACCTGAGTTTACCAGGTGGCTAGCAGAACCTGGGCTGCCTTTTGGTAGTCCCAGTGGCCTATGGGTTTGGCATTGGCTGGTAACAGGAAAGTTAGTGGTTCAAATCCACCACCCACTCCATGGGAGAAAGATGAGGCTGTCGTCCACTGCAAAGATTTATGGTATCATAAACCTTCCGTGGGATCATTATGAGTCAGACTCTACCCAATGACAGTAGGCTTTTGTTTTTGTTTTTCAGCTCCCTCAAGGAGCCAACTAAAATGTTGGCACTCAGCAGCCAACTACTACAATGTTGGCCGTTCAAACCTACAGCCACTCTACAAGAAAGGGTGTGGCAGTCCACTTCCTTGAAGATTCACCGTCTCAGGAGGGTACAGGAGTTCTACTCTGCCTGTAAGTCAGTATGAGTTGGAGCCCACTCATTGGCCTTAGGTCTGGTATGGGGTTTGCTCCCTCAGCTGGGCCAACATGCAGGGAACAACAGCTGTGCACAGTCATCATCGGACACCTCTCCCCTTGAAGTGGCACACATTGTGTACTTAGGGAAATGACAGGAAGGCTGCTGGAGGTGGAGACAAGAAAGGAGAGAATGAGGAAGAACAGTGACTAGCAATCTTGGTAGCAATTTAGAACAAAATCCTTTTCTTGAGAGAACCACAACCACCCCCATGGCTTCTTCACTGAACCTTCTCCATCCACCCGTCGGGGAGTAGTTTTCTGCCATCGACCATGAAGCTGAGGTAGAGTTTAAAACGATATTGGGCTTAATGGTAATACCATTCCAATTTGGAAATATAAGGCTGGCTATTTCCATGCCTACTGCATACTTAAGTGTTTTCCTCCCTCTCCCTTTTCATATTCCTTTGCTTATAGTATTTGTAACCATGTTTGCCTCACCTGAAGGAACCCTGGTGTTGCGGTGGGGTAAGTATTGAATGGCTTAAGGTTATTCCTATCAAGATTTATAGTCTTATAAACCCTATACGGGGTTGCTGTAAGTCTGATTCAACTTGAGGAACCTTTATGAGGAACCTTTTCTACTTTAACTGAATTGTTTGAAATGTTTTACAAATATCTTGGTTTCATAACCCTATATTCAATTACCCAGTATTATTTTAATTTTTTCATAATTTGAGAAAAAAGTGTTGTGTTTATATCTACTGGTGTTGCCTGCCAAGTGGTTATCGTGAAGGAGTCTGATGTCAAGCAGATGTACCGTCTGGTCCTTGTGCAAGGACCTGTTGGCAAAGTTGAAGATTGCTGCTGCATCTGAAGCTGGATTACAGGTAGGGGTATAACCTCAAGAGGAGTTCCAACTCCCACCTTTCTTCCTGTTCAATATCCACATAACTTAACTCAACGCACTTCACTGCCATGGTCTCAATTCTGACTCATAGTGACCCTCTAGGGCAAGGAAGAACTCTTGAGGGTTTCTGAAACTGTAGCTCTTTACAGCAGTAGGAAGTCGTCTTTCTTCATCAGAGTGGCTGGTGATTTGGAACCAATGACCCTGCAGTTAGCAGCCCAACACATAGCACACTGGATCACGAGGGCCCCTCCCTGTCTAACAAAGGCCAAATAAAATAAGTTTAGTATCATCAGGAAGCATCCAAAATGAAGGTGTGGTCATCCGTTCACTTAAAGTAAAAAAAAAGTTCCATTTCTAACATTCAAATCTATGTGCTAATTAAATGTAATTTGGGCACGGTCACTATAGAGGGCAATCAGAGCACATGATGTGCAGATGGGGAACAGATTCCCCAGCACGGCTGGCCTGAGCTAGACCATGTGTGGTCACCTCGTGGCTCTTGGTCGTACTGTTTGCTGACCAGAAGGTTTCTAACCCTCAGCCTGGTCCTAACCTCTGTGGGAGGGAGTCGGGGACAAGATACAGTGATGTGTAGCATATAACTTAGAAGTAAGGGTATTGAACCCTTAATGGGATTTGAGGCAGCATTAAAATACTCCTGTTTTCAAAATGGCTGCATTACATAAAATGGCTGCATTAAGATATCGTGAACCCTTTTATGTTTCCTACAATGGAGAATAGAGATCTAGGGTGTGGCCAGTCCCATGGTAATAACATTTGTGTGTCATTCATTTAAAGGAAGATGCTCATTATTGTGGGGAACAGAAGGATTTCTCTTGTCTCCCCAAAATATATACCAGACTTAGCTGCTTAAGCGTGACTGTTCTTTAGGCAGCAAAAGTAAGTCAGAGGTTATTCCATCTATAGTGGCTAGATTATTAGTCTGATTCACCCTAAATAAAGCCCATTCCTTTCTGTTATTGTTCCCTCGAAGCAGTGCCCATAGGCAAGCCTGGGACCATTCTAAGATGACTAAGCTTAGGCTACTATCTTGCCACACATGCCCCCCTATTCCCTCCTCTTACTATTGCACATTCACCCCTAGGTCATCCCCCTCCTATTGCTTGTACTGCCTATGTTAATACCCCTCCTGGTGACTCAGGTTATTGTCCACTATCAGGGAACTTGCATGCCTCCCAGAATTGTAATTGTCTGTTTTATTATGTGAGACATTAGTGATCAAACTTGTTCTAGAATGAATTGTATTGCCCCTTTCTGTGACGTATGACTCTATGATGCGTGGTTAGCAATAAATAAGGAGGCTCCCTGGTTCTTGAGAGGGTGGCTGGAGAAGGTGACTAAGGAGGACGAAGCAGCGGCTTCTTCTCTGACGGCTAAGCCCCCTCCACGAGGACCATCAAGCCGGGCTGAGGTGAGATATGCTACCATGAATTGCGTCTGACTCCATTACTTGACTCTATCCTTTAACTCTCATGCTCTCTATGACTCTACTATAATCTCTACTTATTATCGCTGTACAATTGCGCCTACCAAACCTGTGATGTTTTGTGGGGTTCCCTCTTACCCTTAACCCCACACATTATAGTAAATATACTTTCCTGCACGCCTAAGCAATACCGAGCCCTCGCTCTCTAGTGCACATACACCTTATTTGGCATTCTTCGAAGACTTTCTAACCAGATCCAACTGGTGACTATATTCAACAACATTTATGAGGGAACTTTGGACCAAGGAAGCAGCAGTGTGTTTTTCTCATTAATTGTGCCCATTTAATTATCGACAAAGTTTTCCGACAACAAAATGTAAAATAGAAGGAGGTTGTGTGAGGTAGTAAGTCCCTGACCTAGAGGTGATCAAAGTGCACATGATGACTTCCCAGCCGGCAGCACCCTTACAAGGGAAGAAAGAGGGGCTTTGGAATTAATAAGATTTGACTCTTGACTCTGCCAGCCACCTGCATGACACTTGTCTGAAAATGGATATAGCATATTTACCTTGCGTGTTCTGAAAATAAGAAGTAATGTTTGTAAAGTACCTACCACAGTATTAATATAAAGAAGATGATCCATAAATGAAAGATGGGCACAGAAGTATAAATGACTTTAAGGATTAACCGACATTCCTATTCTGACTGATTCTCAGAATTCTAAGTTCTAACTCTCTAAAGCTTTACAGAGAAAATATCCAACAGCCTATGCTGAAGGCCTATGTGCTATGAAACAAAGCACTATGTTTCATGGAAATTTTTCAATAAGAAAACGAGTAGCATGAACGTGTATTGCTGTTACTAAGCTTAAAGAAACAGAAGTTACCCAGAGGCCCTATGGAGAGCAATCAACAGCATCCTCTCCAAAGGGCAGCTCTGAAAGAGGGTGATGGTACCAGGTACATAGGAAGCCTTTGCCGGAAAACAACAGAGGCTTTTTCCTGGAAGAAAGGAGGACAGCCTGGAGAAATGACCCCAAGTAGAGACGTCCATCCAACTCAGGGAAGCTGGGGAGGGGCTAAAGGGCCAAGTGCTTGGGCAGGTTTGGCCAGAGCTTGAGGATCTACCAGTGGGCATATGGTGACAGTCCAACACCCTTCCTAGGGACCTCGGAGCCAGGAAGGGGAAGTCCATCCCGTACCTGGTCTCACAGCCTTAGCAAAGTGTTTTGATTCCACCAAAATACTTTCTAAATTATCTCAATATATTAAATATTACAACTCAAACACAAAACAAGAAAACTGCAGTGTCATCATGCTGATGCTGACTCATAGTGACCCTACAGGACAGGGTAGAACTGCCCCTGTGAGTTTCCAAGACTGTAACTCTTTATTGGAGTAGAAAGCTTTATCTGAAGTACAGACATCTAAAGGATGAATACATTTAAGCAGAATTTGTAATATTTTCTTCTTTATGCTCATCTGTATGCTATTTTTATACACTCATGCTGGAGACCCCAGATAGAGACCAGCTGACCTCATGGGGAGGAAGATAGGGTGTATGTTGTTACCTTTCGTCACCTCTGGGAAGGAGCTGGACAGAAACAGCTCATCTCGTTCAGTGTTTCTGCAAAAGAGCACCCTGCCACCAAGCAAGAGAACAGTAATAGTGTCAGGTCGGAATTCAGTCTCCCACGGCTCCCTCTCCAGCTGCCACGTTTTCACTGACTTTAAGATTACACAAAGGTCCCCAGAGGTTACTTCTGACAACACGGCCATCAGAGTTTTTGGGTTTTTTAAATCATTTTATTAGGGGCTCACACAACTCTTATCACGGTCCATACATACATCAAT
>NW_022103913.1:3438768-3441722 GCF_000313985.2 Echinops telfairi
CTCCCCCCTCCCTCATGAGCCCTTGATAATTTATAAATTATTACTTTGTCACATCTTGCCATGTCCGACGTCTCCCTTCACCTGGTGCCATCAGAGTTTTTCACCATTCAGAAGTTAAAAAAAAAAAAAAAACCCTCACTGCCAGACCCTATTTTTTGGTCGTGACCTTATCTAACCTAGCCACAAGGCAGGCAGTTCAACTTACCAGGTGCTCTGTGGGCAAAAGATGGAGCCTTCTACTCCAGGAAAGATTGACAGTCTCTGAAACCCACAGGGGCAGTTCTACTCTGCCACATGGGCATCAACTCAGTGTCAGTGAGTTCAGTGGTTGATAACACGATGGCTATTTTCAGTTTGACCAAAAGGAAGCACTTTGTTTAGATGGTCTACGCTGAGGAAAGACACGGAACCTCACAGAATTTTCATTCAGTGAAGCACTAGGCCCAAAGGATTTGTTTGGTGGACTGGGTATTTTTTTGTTTTGCTTTGTTTCGAGGGGGAGTGGGGGGAAGACACTAGGAAAAAAATTTTTCCTCCAAGAATAGCTATATTGTTAGAAAATAACTTATTTTTCTTTAGGTTTTATATACGATTGATCCTATTAAAAAATATCAAATTTGCCATGGGAATGTTGTATGTGCCCCACTTACTACTATAGTGAGAAACAGATACACCTGTAACTGGTCTGTGAGAACAACATCAATGCAAGTGTGATGGGGACACAGCCCTCTTCGTGGGCTTCCCGGTGTAATAACAGGTCGCTTTTCTCTGTAAAGGACTTGGTCACTGGTCCTGGTTACCTTAGAGATGCCTTATCTCCCAGGGCACCTTCCAGGCACTGGCAGCTGGCCCACTGTTTATCTGTTTAGCCACAAAACCCTGTGGATGCCAGCCTGGTTCTCACTGACAAGAGGCCGTTAATTTACCGAAATTGAAAACAAACTACCAAACTGAGCCTGGGTAGGATTAGGAAACACCTTTTTTTAATCTCAAGAAACATTAGAGACAAAATTAACCCTACAAATTGGTAGTAATTAAGGAAGAGTCATGTTTTATTTTCTAATGTAGGTCAGTTTTGTGGTTAGCCTTAGGTCCTTTGGACTTGACCTTGTCAAGGTGCAAGCAAGGACAGCTGTCTGGACTTGGCACCATAGAACTTTCCTGACCACTTGCATGGCCTCTGTTGCTTTTATATCTCATGGTCAGGGGAAGGGAATGAATGAGAAATGCAGAAAAAAAGACTTACTGAATTATAAGAATGCCATGCCTTATTTTGATTTTACGAAAGATTTTATTTTACAAAAACATACCTAATTTTATTAGACTCAATATCACTGCTTAGTGAAAAACTGTAATTTCTCTAACTAGAGTGTTTGCATGTTTATTTACAGACAATTCTATAATTTTGTTTGAAGTGAACTTTCTATTATATTTCCCCAATTATGCAAGTGAGCTGATTATTCAACTAAAAGATTTATAGATGTGGTAATTACATCTTTTAGCAGTTACAACTCACTCTATAGAGTAATAAGGAGGTATGAAAAATTATTCTTTATAAGATTTAGGTGTATCATTCCTAGGCTGGATTTAGAAATGCTGAAGTCTTAATCCCTTTGATAAATTAGCATCCATCTTTAGTCCAGATGTGAAACAAATTAGATTTAATTTAAAAATGAGGCCATGGACAGTAAAAAACAAACTGCTAAAATAAATGTGCTACCTCACTACAACAAAATCTCAATTAATCAAAATTCACTCATCTGAAATTGGTGGTTGTTCAAGAAGGCACAAAACTGAAATGCGCCTTTGGCCTAATTGTGTAAGAATTTGCTAAGTCGATTTCTAGTTGAAAACATATTTCAGAGAAGGCAGGGACTTCTGCAGAGATGGTTTGTAGCAGTCTTAAGCAATGCTGGACATTGACCATGCAGTATCCCATCCTACTTATAAATAATTCCTATCCACAATTTACTTCCATCGTGAGCCTCTCGTCCTTCATCTGCTTACAGGGTAGACAGTGGTGACAGAGGTGCTGCACTACTAGTTTAGTTTGAGGAAAGCGGGGAGTAGAGTGTTTTGAGTTCTAAGTATATGAACTCCAGAAGCAGCCTTGACTGCCTTAAGATTCTGCTTCTGCCACTGGGGCGTAACTGGTAACACCTACAAGAGCTTGATCCTGTATTATTCCCCAAAGCTTCAAAAGCACTTCGTAAAGTGCCTGGCCCCTAAACATGAGCTCTGGTTACCCTGCCACTGTCTTGCAAGCCAGGGATGTCAATTAACTTCAGCCAATCCCCCAGGACACCCACAACCCTGTTCCACAAAGTTTAAGGGCTTATATCCACACCGCAGTTGATGACAACCATTTTGGGGCTCGTCAGTCTTCCTCACTCCAGACCGCCAACAACTTGCCAAGTATTTCTGGGTAATCATAAACCAAGACCAAATCAATCCCATTGCCGACGCCGAATCGATTCCTTCAGCGTGGTTCAAGCTCACCACTTGCTGTCCCTAAGAACTCGCCTCCGCACTCTTTTCCGTCCATGCCAGAATGCATCTTCTCCCTGGCACGGGACATAGCTCTGCCTGTCAGCCCCACTCAGCGGTACCAGGCGCTCAGAATCGCCTGGTCATCATCGGACATTTTTTCCATTAAATTGTGGAGCTCGCGCAGCCTCGTGGAGTGGTGGGGTTCAAGATGTCAAACGAGAGTCCCAATTAATGTCAAGAACGAGAGGGTGGGCGAGGCAGCCAGGGTAAGGGGAGGGATGGGGGGAGCATGGCGACGACGCGCCGGAATAAGTCTGCAAGGGTAAAGGAGATCAACTGGGCTGGGTGAGCAGGCGAGGAAGAAATGGATGGGGGCAGTGCCAGGGACCAGACAATGTCACCGACCCAATCCCGACAGGTCTCTAAGCCCCCGAGTTCCGGAGTGCTCCCCACCACCCCCGCGG
>NW_022103913.1:3442616-3454390 GCF_000313985.2 Echinops telfairi
CTTCGTGGAGTGCTTCATCCTGTCCGGGTACCGGCGGCTGCCGTGCACGGCGCAGGAGTGCCTGGCCTCGGTGCTGAAGCCCACCAACGAGACGCTCAACTTCTGGACGCACTTCATCCCGCTGCTGCTGTTCCTGAGCAGGTTCGGCCGCCTCTTCTTCCTGGGCGGCCAGGACGTGCCCTTCCACCACCCGTGGCTGCTGCCGCTGTGGTGCTACGCGTCGGGCGTGCTGCTGACCTTCGCCATGAGCTGCACGGCGCACGTGTTCAGCTGCCTGTCGCTGCGCCTGCGCGCCGCCTTCTTCTACCTGGACTACGCGTCCATCAGCTACTACGGCTTTGGCAGCACGGTGGCCTACTACTACTACCTGCTGCCGGGCCTGAGCCTGCTGGACGCCAGAGTCATGACCCCGTACGTGCAGCAGAGCCTGGGCTGGCACGTGGACTGCTCGCGCCTCATCGCCGCCTACCGCGCGCTCGTGCTGCCCGTGGCCTTCCTGTTGGCCGTGGCCTGCACCGTGGCCTGCTGCAAGAGCCGCACCGACTGGTGCGCCTACCCGTTCGCGCTGCGCACCTTCGTCTTCGTCATGCCGCTCAGCATGGCCTGCCCCATCATGCTGGAGAGCTGGCTCTTCGACCTGCGCGGGGAGAACCCCACGCTCTTCGTGCATTTCTACCGCCGCTACTTCTGGCTCGTAGTGGCCGCCTTCTTCAACGTGAGCAAGATTCCCGAGCGCATTCAGCCAGGCCTCTTCGACATCATCGGCCACAGCCATCAACTCTTCCACATCTTCACCTTCCTCAGCATCTACGACCAAGTGTACTACGTGGAAGAGGGCCTGCGTCAGTTCCTCAAGGCGCCGCCTGCGGCGCCCACCTTCTTAGGCACCGTGGGCTACATGCTACTGCTGGTGATCTGCCTGGGCCTGGTCATCAGGAAGTTTCTAAACGTCTCCGAATTCTGCTGTAAGAAGTGAGCCCTCGCTTCCCGGAGGCTGCTGGTTGGCCCATCTGTTTGTTTGCAATGACTGCTGTTGCTCTCGTTGGTTTGTTTTCAAGTTTTGTCGTGTTTCCTTCGTTGTTCCTGGAGGGTGCTGCAAAACCACAGGGGGAAAGCCCAACTTGCGACCAGGGGATGCCAGGACCCTTGGGGCTTTGGAAGAGGGAGACGGGGTCGCGCCCGAGGGAGAGGGCCACTGGTTCTTGCCCCTAGAAAGATCGCAGGTGGTGGTTTAGAGGGGCTGTGACATCCAGGGATTTTCAAAGGCAGCGAATAAAATCGCAAATAACTCCCAAGCGGTTTGCTTTTCCAATCATCTGCTGTGCCCGCGTAATAACAAGTAGCCCTTGTCAGTCAGGTAGGCAGTAAAGATGGCAAATAGAGCGAATCCCCGCAGGACTTCCATTTCGGGTCGTGGAATGCCTGGATTGATCAAGAGAACTGAGCTTTGTAGGAGAAGGGCACAGAGACACTAATCGGGGGCTTTATCGGCTAGACAATGCATGGAATGTGAACAAAAGTTAATTATTTCACAATATTTCTCAGATATTATTTAAATAGTAATATATACGCAATGATTTTTCATAATTTATAAAAAGCCTGTGATATGCACTGAAATTTCTTTGTCGCCTAGTTTTGAATTTCGCAGTCCTTTTGCATTACATACACTTGAACTGGACATCAGGGCAAAGCAGTTTGCGAATTCTCAACTAGCTTTTTAAACAGTGTTTTCCGAAGGCCTGTGTGTGTCTCGAGACAACTGTGAATTACTGTACCTGAAGGATTCTGGTTAAACTTGGTGAGGAGCTTGAGTGGTTTGCATAGACCACAGATCCTTATTTCTTTTCATGTATTCCACAAAACCCACCCTGGTTTTTGTTTGGTTTTTGATCTTATTCTTCTCTTCTTTTTAAAATTGCCACTGGAATAAATGTGCCTTTTGAAGCAATGCCCAGGTGACTGGTCCTCAAACACAATTTCTGGCATGGGGGAAGCAGCAGGACTGAGTTTTTCTTCTTTACTACAAATCCAAGTTTAACATCCCACCCAGGAGGAAAGGAAGATGATATTGGCTGTAAGTTTTGGGTAGAGCTAGAAGTAGCGTACTGGGACATGCAGGGTTTTTCATATCTGTACAAGATGGAGCCACCCTGCCAGTGTGGCTGTGGCTTCTAATGCAACCACGGGGCAAGGGGAGAAGACACTATTCTAAACTGATGCTGTCCACCCTTGCCTAAAATTGAAAATAAAATGTTCTGGATTAAACAAAGCTGTTCCACAAGCCAAGAGCATATTCTTTGAGTCCTAACTGAAAATGTACAGTTAAATATGATTATGTGTGCTCAGTTATACCCGGAAGTGTTATTTGGATCCAGACTAGGGGTAGGAACTGGTCGTCAACCTAAGTCATCGAGAGATTCATTTACATGCCCCTGAGGCCTCTTCCAGTGACCAGATTGACTGGTCAGTGTTAATTAGACATGTCAACATGTAACTGAGATGGCAACTCTAGATTAACACAACCCACCCAGGTGGTGCACTTGACCACACTTCCGGATAAATCCTTATGGTGAGAACCAAGGGTGGGCTGTTGACTTAGGTCAAGCATATAAGGGGGATGCAAAAGTTTGCTGTTTCGTTTTAATTTGTAGTACTTATTTGTCAACAGAAAGGCCAGCACAATTCCCTGGGAGAACTAGTATCTCTGTATGTTAACTTGCCCACAGAAGTTAAATTGATAGTTGTCTACATTTAATGTGGAGTCCCTGGGTGGTATTAAAGGGCTAAAGGGTTGAATCCACCTTGAAAGAAATGCCTAGTGAGGTACATCTGGGAAACCAGCCATTGAAAACCCTTTGAAGCACAGTTCTGTTTTCACACAGATAGGGTTGTCATGACTCTCCAGCAACAGGGTGGCAACTCGGTGGAGGTTGTTCTTTAATTTAGAATCTTAGTGGAAGAGTAAGCCCACGCTGCATAGCTGCTGCTGGGTGTCTGCGTCTCATCCTTGGTGAAGTTCGAGAAAATCCCTATTTGGTTACAGAGGCTGATGCTGTGTGTCTACAAACAGACAGGTCTCGGGTGTAACAACATTGCATTTAAGAAGTTAGAGAACTCAAGATATTTCCACATGAAAATTTATTCACGTGTTATTAATGCCTCTTCTAGAGCCTCAAATAATGTTGATTCAGAAGCTAGTGACAGGCTGAGCTGCATTTTGTGAACTTCCTTGGAAAATGAGACACCTCTCTTTCCAAGAGGACTTTCTGAAGACAAACTTCAAAAAAATTCATAAACTGAGAACAACAACAAAAACCCTGCATGTGTCATTTTAAATTTTTGTTGGAGAACTTTTGGGTCTACAAACAATTCTTTCCTCACTCTCTGTCTTTGTCCTTAAGCAGAGGGCACAAGGATGAAATTTATACGCGTATCATTTTCAAGTGCTTATGATGCATGAGCCCAGTTAGATGACACACCTTTCCTGGTGAAGGTTTCAGCGCCGGTCTTTCCCAGCGAGCCTGAGGCTCACTTTCATTTCCCCCTTTCCTTCCTCCACACTTCCTTTCTCAGTCAGCGTTAGACTTTATATGCTGTATGTAGCATTGTCAATAGAACACTGTAGTTGAAAACAAGCACTGGCTTCACATCACCTGGGCTGTTAGGACCATATCCACTCTATCAGTGGTTCTCAACCTTCGGGGTCGAACGACCCTTTCACAGGGTCACCTGATTCATAACAGTAGCAAAATGACAGTGATGAAGTAGCAATGAAAATAACTTTATGGTTGGGGAGGGGGGGTCACCACAACAAGAAGAACTGTATTAAAGGGTCACGGCATTATGAAGGTTGAGAACCACTGCACTATATAAAACCAGAATGGTTTGTTATTTGCTAAAATATAACATCTGTCAAAATTAATATTTTAGAATTGTCAATTACCAAGACTTCGCATCTGCGTGGAATGATCAGGTCTATTACCTCTTTCTGGAGAAATACTGCAACCAGCGTGAAATAACTTTAAAATACTTTTTCACCATTCCGATTAGGTCATTACCACATCATGATGTCGAGCTGTGTGAAATGTAGGGCAGATTATACATAGGTATTCTCTCCATTATAACTGCATAACCGACTTCAGCATTTGGAAGGATATGCAAGGCCTTGTCTGGTTGGTTGTTAGTCTGGATCTCAACGGCATTTCTCGGAGCAACAGCCCATAGGCATGCTGGAAATGAATGTGCTGGGCTTCAGTGCCAGCTCCTCTGGGGGTGGGGTTGACTCCACTGATTAAGGGGGTTCCTTCTGGAAACAGTCCTCACGTGAGGACAATTACCTTCCCAGAGAGAGGAAATGAGTTCTTGGGTCATGTCATAATGTAAAAATAGTGTGATCTTTCCACTGGTCATGCACTTGCTATAATTAGCCTGGAAGAAGATATGTGGCGTTAGAGCTGGCCCAAGTGTGGCCTTCACATGTTTCCATTCATAAATTGTGCCTGTAAGTGCTTGCAGTCAAAATCCATTTAGCCTGCTTCATCATGCTACTTCACAGAAAGCATCTTTCTAAGAATGTACAACTGGTGTGTGGAGGTGATTTTTAGAATTTTTTTTCTGATTTGGTGCTGGATCTGAGGGCTACCAGTAATAAACTGATTCTTATCTCCATGCCTCTTAAGCACCAGTTAATCTGCACAATGCTATCGTAGGATTCAGGTATAGTTGGAGATAACGACTTCAAGGTTGACCACTGTTCCAAAGTGACAGAATTAGGCTTTCAAACTGCCTTCAGAATGTGGGAGTGGCTGCATGCTCAATTGTTTGTACAGCTTCAATGCCCGGACAACCTTATAGACATTAATTGGATGTTTTATTTTGTCCTTTCATTATTTAGTTTGTAGTTTTGAAATAGAGCTAAGGAAGGAATTGTGAAAACTCAAAATGTGATCCAATACTGAACACTGTTTTTATCACCCTAGATGTTCTACATCTGGCAAAACTGCCACTGCTGTCTTCCCTTTGTCGGGCTCCTTTGAGCTGATTTTCATCCACTGAGCTCCCCACTTTAATGACCACTCTGCACCTAATTTTGTGAGGAGCTTTCAAAAAGTTCGTGGAAAAACAACTGCAAGATTATGAAATTCTCCCATGGACTTTTTGAAGCCTCTTCGCAAAAAACATTAGGCAAGGATCCAGCCATGTGCTGGTGGGACAGAGCCTGGAGCACCCAGAAGGCTACCTGATCAGTGGCCAAACGCTGACCTTGGTTGTAAGGAGAATAGCCTAAGCCACTGAGTTTGATTGTTTTCCTCCTTCCTACTAGCTTAAGAGCAATGCAGAACATCTTACTTCAGTCAATGTTCTAAACCTGCCTTTGAGCAAGAAGACTATCCATTTCTTCTTCTCTTTCTGTCTGTCTGTCTCTCTTTTTTTTGGTCTGCTCTTAGGCCTATGCAGATGTTATGGTTAAAATACCTGCAAATTTAATACACAATCCAGGTGAAAGGATAGTAGGCACACACACATAGGGTTTCTAAATTCATTTTCGCTCTTAATTAATAAAGACACAAATACAGCAAGTTTGGGGAGCTTAATGGTATTCTTACCATTAGGAAGTGTGGTTAATTCAAAGTGCCTAATTGTAATTTCACAAAGTGTCTGAATTTCATAGTGTAATCTTTTTAAGTCAAGGAAAAGTACTTAAGCCTTTAAAGATTAGTGTTGTTGAGTTTTTACCCTATTTAAAAATCCTTGTGTTGTGACCCAAGAAATCAGGAGAACCAGGAGAAGTAGATTCAAACAGCCAGGATGGGGCAGCAGGTTCACCCACGGACGGTTGTGACTGAGTTTTCAATGTGGTCCCTAGAAAGGCGTGTGAACCTAGAGTGTTAGCCTTGTGGCAGGCAGCCTAACCGCATCCTGGGGCTTTTGACCTGAGCTCTAACAGTAGGGATATTTTAAGTAGTGCTCTTCTTCCCTCGCTTAATGTTCTCCACTTGTCCCCATAAAATTAGGGCATACGTCAAAAATGCAGTTGAAGATAGTACCAGCCAGCAGTAAATCACCTTTTGAATCATTTTCCTGAAAGATTGCCAGTGTTCTCTGAAATCTATTGCCTGACAAAAAGCAAGCAGGCTTAGACAGACTGAGAAGGGAAACTTCCGCTGAGCACTGCTGTGTTCTGTGTGAGCGACCCCCTTGCCTTCCTATTAAAGATTGCATTCCTTCTTCCATATTATGAGCACTTCTGTTTTCTCATCATGAAGATGATGTCACTTCCAAGTCACGAGTACCAAAATAGTCGTTTTGTTACAAAAAGGTAAATATGTTGCATTTCTCATTTGCAAATTTCTAACAATGTGTAGGCTTTTGTTTTAAAATAACTGTCGTGAGCAGGTTGCAGAAGTAGAGTATTTACGGGTCAGTAACCCAGAATATTCCTTTGGCTGTTATCTGTGGCAGGATGTGCCTTCTGAAAGCGCTGGACACACATCTACAGGCAGCAGTGTGCTCAGCTTACTGACTAACTCATTGGAAAGCAGCCTTTACTTTGAGCTTTTGAAAATGCACCCCCTCCCCTACACACACACCTTTCCCCCATGAATTATGCTTCTAAAGGTGGTACATCAGTTTTCATGCTTTTTGCTCTTGAACAATCTCTGAACACAATTGCAAACATGGCATTTCTCAAGGAAACCTAGATTTCTCGAATGTGCAAAATGATTCCTGAATGTGTAAAAGTAGCAAGCCACCCTCTCTCTAGCCCTAAACTCCACCCAAAACACGCACTAAGCATGACGAGGAGGTCTGCAGTGGGTTATGAAACCACTTCTCGGCTCTTGCAGCTCACCACCACACGGTGAAAGGCCACTGTGTGAATGCACCTGCATGTCAAGGTGAAGAAAGTAGAGACACTCTCTCCTTTGGCTCCATCTCTAGTTAAAAAGCAATCTCTTTGTGATACGCTGGGTGCAAAATATACAATAAAATTCGTGGTACATTTTTTGAAAGATGTATTCTAATTTTATATTTTAAAATTTATAATAGCAATATGCCTGTAACAAAGCCAGTCCTTAGTACATTTAGTTCCAGCACTTTGGAAAGCCTCATCTTTGTCCTGGGAGTTCAATCGCCATGAGCTCTTACCCAAATGACGAAGACCTATGACGTCTGTGATCATGTATAGCTATAGAAGGGTTACATTTTCTTATTTGAAGAAGAAAACAGGCCAGATGTGTTCTATATGTGTAACAAGGCGAAACTTAAAAGTCTTTTATATTCTGGTTGGATGCTTCCTTAAAGTCACTCTCCCAGCAAGGTGTGGCAGAGAAAGTTTATGAAGATTGGTTTTCTTTCCTAGAGGTATGAGAAAAATTACGCTAAGCAACTGACTCCTAAGACATTAGATAGGGGAGGCATATTTCTCTTCGATAAGGGTCCGGCTGCAGTGAATAGCCTAGCCAGTAAAACGTATGTCCCCGACCACTCTGCCCCTTGCTTCCTGGAGTCGAAAGATGAATGAAGCCCTGTGCCACCTACAATGGCTGTGTTTCAAGGCTGGGGAAGGATGCTGAGACTGCCCAGTTGTCTGCATAGGGCACGTGGTAGCCCTGAATGCCCTTCATTCCCACCCTTGAAGCCTTCCCTTTCCACAAACTCAGCCTGGAAAAGAAAGTTGGGCTTCTCAGTGGATTCTGTGTATTTAGGTCTTCTCAAACCATCTGCCTTATGAGGTTCATCCGGTTCTAAATAAACAACTAAAGATTTAAACACCTTCTCAGACGGACAAGCAAGTACACCAGCAGGTACCCTTTTGCAGCAAAGGGCATTACTTGACGGGCCATAATCACTTTTCCCCTCAGGTCAGGAGCAGAAGGAGGGCTCCACAGTGATCAAACAAACCTTTGTGGCAGTGCTTTTGGTGGCGCTCCCTTCATGGTGATGTGGAAGAAGAAGGGAGGAAGAATGGTGCAGGCATGAAGAAAGAAGATGAGTACCGTTTTCCCACTGCTAAATTAACTCTCCTGAGACTACCCTGACCCCAGTCAGCACCTACGTCACCTATGTTTAGCTAGCTAGAGAGGCCTTTTCAGGATGGACCATCACTGCATGGATTACGATGTGGCTTCAAACCGACTGTGTATATTGACATAAAACCATTGCTTAACCATAATTCCACATTACCTTATACACTGAGCAAAACGGAGAAATATTTATGACACTTTGATCAGTACTGTGCATGTAGCGAAACAAATTGTGACTCATTTCTGTTGTGTGGTTTGCTATTTATTTAATTTCTGGACATTTGTTCTCTATTGTCTTGAACATGAAGTTCTGTATAAATAATATAACTATGCAGTTTTTGCTGAAAAACATATGAAACAATAAATTATTTGTAAGCATGTTGTTTAGGACTGCATTTATATGACTGTGTGTGTTCAGAAAGTATCCATCAGCAAGCTATTTATCTTTGCTAGTAAAATATGCTTCATTCTAATAAACATGAGGAAAAAGCCATATTTATCCTTTTGTAAAAATCAGCAGCAAAAGAGAGAAGTTCAAAGGCACCCTTAGTGATGTGCTTTATACAATATTAGTTCAATGAAAACAATCCATGAATTATTTGCAAATATATCTTATAAGAAAATAATTATATAACACAAGCTATAAAGCTTTTCCTTGTGCCTTTCTATTTTTCAGGGTATATGTGACCCCTGGGCTTCTGTAATAAAGCTTATTCAGAACCCTGGCTAGATGTGTGAATTTGCAGTACCTTTGTCTCGGGCCTAATGAGGGAGATCTGACCAAACATCCTATTTCTACATGGACTCCTTGACATTGTCTCCCTTTACCCCACTACCACCACTGTACCCTGCTCATTTTACTTGCTGTCCCTGTAGGTACATCAGTCCTGGATTTCATGTACTGAAAAATAGAAAAACATACTTTCAAGAGGGTGGCCTCCATCAACGTAACACCTCTAACATATACTCTAAAATTAACAAACAAGCAACACAGTACACACCAAAAGTACAAAAAAGGGGAAATCTACTGACAAAGTTGTCACTGTTCAAGTCAGATTTGTGCCTTTGATCGTCTACACTCCTCTCTTCCAAACACTCTGTTTAGTAGCCACCTTCCTCCTCTCCCTCAATTTTAGATAGGGGAGTTTTCGGGAGGCTTATTTCTTAAGTAGTTTCCACAAATTGATCTTGGGCTCCCACTGTCATCCATAGCCTTCTGTACGCCGGAGTCTCACAGTCTAGGCCCTGATACCGATCCCTCCTCCAACTTTGGATTATATGGATTCCCGCTCTTCGGTGACCGATGACGGCGTGTTTCTTCCATGTGGACTTAGTTGACATCTCACTTAAATGACTGCTCATTTGGAAACAAGCCTTTAAGACCCCAGATGCTATTTTATCTGATAGCCGGGCACCATCTGAATTCTTCACCACAGTTTGCGATGGCACTGGTATCTTCCGTGTTCCCTTCCTGAGGGTGAGTATCGAGCAGGGCTATGATGTAAGAACTAATTGCTATTAAGTTGGAGCTAGGATTTAGTGCGAGCCCCAAACCCATTTGTTTGTTTTTCTTTTAATTTGCAGTAACTTGGGAGTTAATACATGTAATATCATTCCATAGTTCAATCGCATCAGACAGAATTGTACAATTGCTACCATAAGCAGTCTTCAAAGATTATATCTTATATCTAAGTCAAGAAAATAATGGTTATCCTACTTTTTCCCCACGGATGCTATCTTAATTTGATCATTGTTTCCTTTTTGGGTTTGCTTTGGGGTTTTCTGTTTGACTATTGTCATTCCCAGAGTGTGGAGGTGTCAGGGGCCACGGGGTCCATTCTGACTCTTTGTCCCCGTGCACCACAGACAGAATCGGCCTGGTCCTGCGCCCGTGCTCACAGGCGTTCGGATACCTGAGCTCATGGTTGCGGCCACTGCGCCCATCCATCTCCTTGAGGCCTTCCTCGTTTTGCCACCCACTGCTTTAATAAGCAAGATGTCCTTCCCCAGGGACTGGTCTATCCTGACAACATGCCAAAAGGATGTAAGGCCAAATCTTGTCATCCTTGTTTGCAAAGAAAACTCTGGCCCTACTTCCAAGGCAGATCTTTCTGTCCTTTCAGTATTTTTTACCAGCACCACCATTCAAATGCAATGGTTCTTCTTTGTTCTTCCTTATAAGGTAGTGAACTTTCTCATGAGGTGACTGAAAAGACCATGAGTCAGGCTTGAGTCAGGTCCACTTTAGTCTTCAAAGCAACATCCTTGCTTTGCAATACTGTACTGTAAAGAGGCCTTGTGCAGTAGATGCTACCTAATGCAATGTGTCCTTTGATCTCTTGACTGATGCTTCTTGACATGAACATTGCTTGTGGATCCAAGCAAGATGAAATCCTTGACAACTTCAATCATGTCTTCGTTTATCATATGCTACTCATTGGTCTAGTTATGAAGATTTTGTTCTTCTTTACATTGAATTGTAATCCATACTGAAGGCTGCAATCCTTGACCCTCATCAGCAAGTGCTTTAAACCCTCACTTTCAGCAATCTGGGTTGTCTCATCTGCATATCGCAGGTCGTTAATAAGCCTTCCTCCCATCCTGATGCCAAATTCTTCTCCCCATGTAGAGCTCACTATAGTATAGATTAATCTATAGGTGTCAAAACATTAACGTAATATAATGAGTTGAACCTGTTACCATGTCCTAGGCACTGAGCTAAATGTCTTATACTCATTCATTGAATTCTCACATGATTATGAAGTAAGAACGATTTCTAACCTGATTTTACAAACGAGGAAACTGAGGTTTAGAGAGACCGAGTGCTTTGCTTAAGGTCACAATACTATATGATAATCTAAACCCAGCCCAGGTTTGATGATGCAAAAAGCAAGTAGCAATGGGAGGGAAAAGGAGGAGCGAAGAGCTCAGGGGACCAGCATGTTTTAAGTGGTGACTCCTGAGGCCCAGAATGACATTACAGGTTCATTCCTGCCAATGCTGGAGACCAAAAAAATGTGCTCCTTCAGCCAGCTACCTCTCTCTTAAGTGCATGGATGATCTCACACCCTTCAAAGTTATTGACCCTAGAGAAAGCTAATGTGATTTTGAAATAATTTTTTTCCTGGGAGGTTATCTTACGGTGACAGGTGCTTTTGAATTTGGGGCTTGGGTCATGCACACCCTCTTCCAGAGCCCTTTACATACTAGTCTCTGTGGAGCACAACCCACAACACACTTGCAGGTTCTGCTTTTACCTCATTTGTAAGGAATTTCTATGCTGCTCTTCCACAAGTTTGACTGACTAACTGTGCCGTCATCCAGCCACAGCATTGTGGGAAGTGTGGGGACAGCTTCAGGACAGAAAGAGCAGACTGGGCTCTAAGATGTCTCAACCCCAACCCCTGCCCTCTCCACCCCATCCCTGGCTTTCAGGGTGGCACCAGTGTCCTCTTTAAGGCTGTCTTAGGAGGGAGATGTGAACAGTCGTCAAGAACACTTGTAGAGGGCACCATGCGGTGCTGTGTCTTTACAGACGTCAGACGTCTCTGCAGAACCATTGATGGCTGAACCCCCAGGTCAGAGAAAAAAGGATTCTGGGTGTTTTTTAGAGATACTCTGGAATTCATATGACAAGCTCCATTTTGTTATGGCCTAGAATAAAGAGAAAACTTCATATTCACACTCGAATCTGACTCACGAGAAGGCAGTGACTCATTCTTGCAAGACAGCCCCTCCCAAGAATGATTC
>NW_022103913.1:3454492-3457329 GCF_000313985.2 Echinops telfairi
CCCCCGTCTTGCTGGATGGGTTCTAACCACCTGCCTTTAGGTTAGCAGTTGACAATAAAACATTGGTGCCACCCAGGGGACTTTGATGCATTTTAGAAAACATTTCATTACTTGGGTGGTACGAATGTAGGCCATTGGAGTCCACCTCAAGATGCTTGGGGAAAAGGTCTGGCAATCTACCCCCCTACCCACCCCACCCCCCACCCCCAATCAGCCATTTAAACCCCCATGGAGCGTAGTGCTACTCATAGAGAGGGTACTTAGAGTCAGAATTAGCTCCAGGGCAAAGGTTTTTTTTAAAGCATTCATTCAGGCTCTTAAGAACCACAAACCCACTGTACATAAGTATCTTGGGGTCTTGTATGCATTCTAGAAAAGAAGAGGCATTAAATGAAGACGTTCTTTCTAGAAGAGTACTACTCCATTGCAAATAGTAGATATAATTTTTTAATTTTCATTAGTCATTAAAAGGGTTAAAAAAACAAACATGAAATTGGCTATAAAAGGTGTTTTATTTAACCCTCTATGTTGGAATTATTATCACCTCAACATGTGACACCAGCTGAATTTCAAGTGCTTCCACCCCCGTATGCCAGACCATGCAGTTCTAGATATTTCTTCTCTTACATCTTTGTATGAGATACTTCTTTTCACAATTTCAGTCTCAACTTGAATGTCTCATCTCTAATTATTTGGAGTAGTCTCCATTCGCCCTCACATCCATACACACTCAGGTGGTTCCATCCTGTTTTGTTTTCTTCCCATCTGAGGTAGGTAGTTTATTGTGCCAACCTGGCCGATAAACACATGTGGGGTTAATTGAAGGCTGGAGGGATAAATGGCTCAGTGAGCCTCACCTTTCTAGTTCTCAGGTCTCTTGCTTTCTGATGGTCGAACCAGGGTGCAGCTGCCTTAGCAGTTCCCTGCTTCAGCTTCCTAGGCTGACTTCCTGCAAGACATCCCCAAGGAGAAGCCACATGGACCTACCCTGATGAAGCCCTGGGTGCTGGAGTAGCCGTGTGGAGACCCCTGCCAGCGCTGAGATGCTTATTTGTTCACTGACTCAGCTTTCCTCCTGCAGTCGGCATCATTGCGCCTGCTTTGTGAGACGGATGAGGACTTTCTGGAATGGTGTTGGACAAATGGGTTAATGGGTTAATGTTGGACTTGTGGGCTTGGGCAGCACTGGGTTGGGATGTTTTCTTGATGTGCACTTAACCTTTATATAAAACGCTGTCTTATACATGAGTTTCCATGGATTTGTTTCTCTAAAGTACCCAGACTAACACATTATTTCTCTAAAGTACCCAGACAAACACACCATCATTTGTTGTCAGGTGAGATCACCTTTCATTCTTGTCTATCTCTCGAAGCTCTGTGGCTGCAGCGCTGGTCTCTTGGCGCCACAGCAGCATCTGGCGCATTGCAGGGACTCATCTACTATTCCTTGATTGCATACATTAATGATTTGGCCATTGAATTAATGACAAGTTGTGGTTGTCCTTGCTAGAAAAAAAAATGCTCGATATGATATAGTCTTAGTTTCTAGAAACAAAGATTCCTATCAAGGGTGAAAAAGCACATTCAGTTTCCATTCATGCCAATAATACCCCCAGACCCAGAGACAGAGTCTTTTCTGACTCATAGGGACCCTGTCTAACTGCCCCTTTGTTTTACCAGTATTAAATTTATACCTTTATTCTGCCAGTGAGTTTGAACTGCTGACCTGGAGGTTATCAGCCCAACATGTAACCCACTACACTACCAGGGGTCCTTCAATATCTCAGTGACCGATAAAAGCAATACATCAGAAAGTATGCATTTTGTGAGCATGGAAAGTAAGTTAATTTTGTTTTCTGACAAGTGAACAAAAGTGGAGATATGTGTTTTTGCATGTTTCCAGGGACACTAAATCCTCAAGTCCGCATTGATAAAAGTAATATGAGAAAGTTGACACAAGGGCTTGTTACTGGCAATAGATAGGCATTCATTTACCCAAAACAGCCTTGTTTCATATCATGGCAAACGTAGGATAGTACAGTAGCATATTATTAATTCTGCAAAACTACCCAATTTTTGGTGGAGAAGATTAATCAGCATCATGGGGATAATAATATGTTTGAAGAATATAAAGGTTGCAAACTATTCCCAGGGATATGAAAACAGGCTTCTATAACCTTGGGGAAAATAATTTTTTTGGTACATTTATGCCTGGGTTATAATCATGACTTTCTTAACTATCAGTTTTTTGAATCACTTTTAAGTAAATGAAATAGTTACTTAGAGAAGAAGAAAAACCATTCACCTGGCTACCACTGCTGACCATGCTGATCACAATAAGAGGTAGAGTGGTAGAAAATTCAGGTCTGATAGAGACTGATGGAACTCCTGCGCCAACGGCCCTTAGCCTGAAACCAAGCGTGCCCCCATAGTTCAACCTTTAGCTAAACAACAGACAGGCCCAGTAACACCAGGAAGGTGCCTACTCCCTAGAATAACCAACCAGGTGAAATCAAAAGGACCAGGGAGAAGGCTCAGGGAAGCAGGAAGGGATAGGAAGGAGGACACATGGAAATGGAAAACACAGGGAAAAAGTGGGCAGAGTGCTGTGACGTGGGACCTTTGGTCAATGTCACAAATCAAACTATATAAGTTGTTGAATGGAAAGCGTATTTGCTCAGTGAACTTTCACCCAAAGCACAATAAAAACTGAGGGGGCAAAGAGGAGCCCAGGTTGACCCAGATGACATCTGACCGAGATAGAAATAGTTGGTCTTTTGTTTTTTAGATGAGAGCTTAAGTGTATGAGGTCTGTGTGTTCTGACAAGACCGTTTAA
>NW_022103913.1:3458242-3462238 GCF_000313985.2 Echinops telfairi
AAAAAAAAAGAAGAAGGCCTATAGAGCAATTCTATTCCAACTTACAGCATCACTGTGAGTTGTGTCAACTCGACCCCAGTGAGTTTCTTAAAGAGGCCCTTAAATTTTAAGGGATTGGGTTCCCGAAACACCAACACTTGGTTCTCTTCCTGCCCACAGCACAATCTATAGCCTGTAAGGCAGATGCAGCCCTCTTCCTATTTTTGTACATCCCTCAAATGAATACTGTTCTTCACTGTTTTAATTGGCTGGAGAGAAAGAAAGAGGATATTTTACAAGATGTGAATATTATGTAAAATTAACCTTTCACTGTCCATCAATAAAATAATGTTGTCTCACAGCCAGGGTCATTTGTTTCTATATTGTTTAGAACCACTTTCCTGTTACAACAAAACCAAAACTAAACTCGCTGTCCTTGAGTCGATGATGACTCATGGTAACCCCTGAGGGCAGGGTAGAACTACCCATGTGGGTTCCGAGACTGTAACACTTTGGGAGTAGAAAGTCTCCTCTTTTTCCCTCAGAGCTGCTGGTGGTTTTAACCATTGATTTTTGTGATTCGCAGCCCAAAACATAATCGCTCCACCAGCAGGGCTCGGTAGAGTTGAATTATTGAGATAGTAGTTGTATGTTCAGCAAAGCATATGATATTTATTATCTGGTCCTTCACAGAAAACATCTGCCAACCCCAACCTATGTCACGACACAATGACATTACAGATATAGCAGAAAACTGGTTGGAAAAGGTTGCTTTATTTAATGCGGGAAAAACTTGTTAGGAGAATTATATAATATAAGCAACATATAAACAACCCAGTTGTAGACATGAAAGATTTGTGTGGAAAAGCTAGAAATGATTAAGTTCAGATGTGAAAAGCAAATGCTTTATAGAACCGTAGGATCTTGTTCAAGACTGTTTAGAACAAGCTGTGTGTGGGCTATAGTTGGAAGCAATAATGCCTGGAGAGACAGAAGGTTTGTGGGACGATTGAGGAGCAAATGTTTATCCGTGAAAATCCTCCCAGGTAGCTACTACAGGAGTAATCTCACACAAGAGCTTTAAAAGATGTATGCAATTAAATTAACCAGGAATCATAAAATAGGATGTGCTCTTATTTGTGAAAAGGTATAGTAAAATGTTGCTAAGTTACACCTCACAGCTTATATCTTAGAGGCAGGCTAGTAAACCAGTTAGCACAATACTACCAACAAAGCTAAAGTCATTTTTAATACGAATCATTGTGTGTATTGGGCAAGAACTGTGACAGATGATCAAATGCTGGTAGCAAAGCAAATCCACAGTACTGATCTAGCCATTTCTCTTCATGGAAGTATGACAGAAAGCTGTGCAACGCGGCGAGGGTCCCTCTGAAGGGCTGAGGCCTCGCAGAGACGCCAAAGAGCCAAGTCTGCTGAGAGGAAGCTCGTGCGGCACCTGTATCGGTGTGAATGTTGACTGGTCTGTGGGTGTAGCATCTTCCCAGGTACACAGGAAGAATGATATTAGAACAAAGGACTAATTGATTGGGAAGTTATTATTGGGTCAAGAAATAACTTTTTAAAAGGTATACTCTTTTTATTAGTTGATTTTGCAGAACTTGTGATGGAATTGTACAAGAGAACGGGATGTTCTTGACTCAGGAACTCATACTTTGAAGGTCCCAGGGGTCTGCTACTCCAACTTCTGATGAGATTCTGGCTGTTTTACAGGGTTTTGTTCTGGGTCATTTGGAGGTATCATAATCCCCTGTTCCAAGGACCACCTGGGAGAACCCCAGCCATCGTTCAAGTTTTCATTTTCATGGTAAGAGGAGGAATCTTAGAGCTGAAAATTAAAAGAAGTGTTGAGTCCAGTTGAACGAATGATTAATCTGTCAGGTATATGGGAAAAAGGCAGGAAACCAATACTTATGGGGCATCTACTCTGTGCAGTGGAGCCCTGGTGGCACAGTGGTTATGTGCTGGGCTGTTGACCACAAGGTCAGGAGGTTGAAACCACCAGCTGCTCTGAGGTAGAAAGGTGGGCCTCCCCCTCCCCCTGTCTTGGAAACACACAAGGGAAGTTCTACGTTGTCCTATAAAGTGGCTAAACGTTGGAATCTGCTTGATGGTCGTGAGTTTGGCTTTGGTTTTACATTTGTGCATGTGCTGGGCACGTCGTTATTCCCCATCAACCCCAACGCAGCTCAGCTCATTGCCATCAAGTTCATTCCACGCACAGTGCGCCATGCAACAGAGCTTTTCAACGGTCCCTGTGGGTTATGGGGCGGTAACCCCTTGCTGGCAAGGAAAGCCTCATCTTCCTCCCAGGAAGCAGCTGGTGGTTTTTAGCTGCTAGCCTGCAATTGACAGCCCATCACCTAAGCCACTAGAGCTCCTGGGCTCCATGACTCTTAAAATAGCAGGTATTGATTCCATTTAACATCAGAGGAAACCGACCCAGACAGGGGAAGTATCATGCTGAGCCACACATCCAGTAGCTGAGGTGCTGAAACGCGAACGCAGGTCTGCCGGTCCACCTGGCCCGTCCTTCTTTATTCCTCCCAGTGTGCCATCCTGCCCCAAGCAGCTCTCCAAGCAGGTCGGGCGGCCAGGAGAAGAGCGAGACATCACAGCTACCACTTCCCACCTTCAAGGGCCATTTGTACATTTCTTTACATTCTGAACATTTTATGAAAATAAGACTAAATTAATACCTTGCATTAATTAATAATACTGTCTCTAAGGCAGAAGGTAAAATTACCCACCATAGTCTCTATAAACAAAACAAACTAAAATAAGTGTCAACTTCTGAACCTCAGAAATGTCCTGTTTTAGGTTTTTCTGAGAGTTTACACAATTTAAACCCCAAATTGGCTATGCAGATGGTCTCTGTACACGTAGAGGCAAAGCTTTGCTGACGACAGGTTGCCTGAGACAGGTAAGCAGCCCGCTAGGGCCCTTGCTCCAGGGGTGACTAGCTTTCTTTTTGAGCACACTCCAATTAGAAATGAGATTGCAGTTGTAAATCCCCCCTCCCCTGGGGTTTTCTTTGTACACGCCATTACAGTAATGAGTCACATGGTCTTCCCTTAGGTGATGGTCAGTGGTTGAAAACATGTTCAGTAGATCATTAGAGGAATTATTATAAGCTTCTTTCAACAGCAGTTGAAGAATATATGTTATCATTAGGAGTCCCTTCATAAATTATGTGCTTATTTTGCAAATGTTTCTTTTCCTCCAAAATGGCTTACTCAGCTCATCAGGGTTTCCGGCTTACGTTGACATTTTTCCCGACTCTAAATGACAAGACGAACCCAGGGATGCAGTCTTCAAGAATTCTGTCCACTCCACCTTTCCTGGATTTGTTTTGTAAGCCCAGGCCTAATCTCAGATTAAGCAAGCAAATGATAGCTAAGTAAAGGGTGGCTTCAAATCTGTTTATTCACCACAGAGGAACAAGCCAAGACTTTCTGAATTTACAGGTCAGAAATCTCTCTTTCCAATTTAGAAGGCGAGGGAACAGGATGTGCAAGCAGCAACCCAAACAGGTGTGTGTTCCATAATTACAGGATTTTAGGCTGGGAGCCACTTCCCTTAATCTTTATGTGACCCAGAATTCAACCCAGAAGATGAAAAGAATAGCATTTCCAGTTCTAGGTATGAAAATTAAGGACTTGGCTGGAGTTAAGAAAGCTGAAGGGAAAAAAGAAAAAGCTGGTAGAGCAAAGCACGCGCACACACACACATGCACACACACGTGAATTGTATATTATCTCCATTATACCAGGCAATACTCTGTAGGCCTGTAAACCAGGTCATAAGATTGAAGAGAAATTGCTCCAAGAGGAAGAACCACATTATAGTTTACTATCGGAGCAACCCCAGACTCTTCTCAGATCGCAGTAAATGATTGATGCTCATTTGGCGCTTAAGTTTTAATGTGCAAACTAGCCACTAAATTTTACATCACAAGAATGTCGATGCTACTGTAAATCCATAACATCAGTTATAGCC
>NW_022103913.1:3462735-3463770 GCF_000313985.2 Echinops telfairi
GAAAGGAGCCTCCAGACAGCTGCACTATGCTGCAGAAAAACAATCAATATAGTAATCATAGCTGTGAGGTTTCTTTGTAAATAACTGGTTATCTGTTTACCCAACACCTTAGTTACCGCTTAAATCTTTTCCCAAAGCTAGGCTACCAATTTATGGGAACTTTATCTTTAGCTAAGCTCTGCTCTCCAGTGAGTTACAGTCTTGAGAGAGAAGGTGTATGACCTTTTATGGGTTTTAAATGGCTGTGAGATTAAGGTTTGTGAAATGCCCTCCCAAAGGCAAGTATTGGCTGTTTGTTTTCTCTGCTGTGTCATTCATGGTCCCATTAGGACCGTCATTCCCAACCTCCAGTAGGGAAACAAGCACTCCACTAAATAATGCAAACGTAAATACCACCTGGGTGCCTCTCTGAATTGTCTTTTTCATAGAGTTATGAGATCAGGGTCTTTGGTCATTCAAACATTTAATTCCATTTATAATCAACAAATGAAAGGTGCCAGAATGAGGAAAAAACGAAGTTAAAGTTTGTCATCAGTAATAATTTAAACACATTTCAAAATAAATTATGAAAAGAGTTTACTACTAGATTACTAACTCAGAATTAGAATTTGAGAAAAACAAATGTCCAGGTCTATAATGAGATACTTCAGTAGTTTGTTTTCTTAACTTTGGGGTGAAAATCCTGTGTCTCTTTTTATGTTTATTGGATTAATGTTATATGAGCATTAGAATAACTGGGAAAGAGATCATTGGTTCATTCATTAAAGAAAGGCTAATTGTCCCATAGAAAAACAGATCTCTAGGGAAATTCCATAGAATGTTTTGAATTGTGAAAAAATTTAAATCTATTTAATAAAAAGAAGAGTATAATGAACTTCTGTCTCCATTATCCAGATTGAGAACTGCCAGCATTATACCAGCCTTTTCTATGAACCGTCCCCGTTCTCCTTTCTTCTTGCTCATTTCCTTCCTCTCTTTCTGCTTCCTCCCCTTTTTTATGCCCCTTCGAACCTTCATTTCTTCTTTTTTGCCAAA
>NW_022103913.1:3465561-3467616 GCF_000313985.2 Echinops telfairi
ATTTTTATTTATCTTTTAATGATCTTATTGGGGGCTCTTACAGCTCTTATAACATTCCATACATCAATTGTTTCAAGCATATTTGTACATATGTTGCCATCATCATTTTCTAAACATTTGCTTTTTATTTGAGTATTGCTATCAGCTCGACTGTTTTCTATTTTAAATAAAGTTGGATATACATCATCCCAAATCACTTCTAGTGTTCCCTCCCCTCTCTAGCATTCATTGTTTCCCAAATTCCCCCCACCCTCTCCACATCCCAGATTAACCGTTGCATAAGTTATTATTTCTATGCATCCATTGTATCTGTGCTTCAGAAACGGGGAAACCTAACAGAAACAATAAGAAACAAAAACAAAACAAAATGGCAAAAAATATATATATAATGATTATTACTAGATATATATAATAATATAACTAGATAGTCTATAGATGTTTTCTGGGTTCCCATGGTCTTCCATAGCCTTCTGCAAATTTGGGGTTCACAATTGAAGCTCTGATATGTTTCCTTTCGTCAAATTTGGATTTTTTTATTGTCATCTTTGGATTACACAGGCTTGGTGTCCTTTTTCCATGTGGACTTAGTTGATGCCTGACTTAGATGGCTGATTGTTTGAATACAAGCCTTTAAGACCCCAGATGCTATTCCAATTGCTAGCCAGGCAACATCTGCTGTCTTCCCCACACTTTGCTGTAGCACCCTTATCTCTGGTGAAGGCAAGGATTTAGCAGGGCCATGTTATAAAAATGAACTGTTTTTGGATTGGGCTGAGTTAAGTCGGAGCCCAAAATCCATCTGCTTGTCCATGGGTTGTGAATGACTTTGGTTTACTTTGGCCGTCATATTAGGACAAAAACAAAACCCCCAAAAAACCAGCAGCAACAAAACAAACAAACAAAAGGGAGAAAACAACAAAGGAAAACATTGTCAAGCATCCCCCTGACGTATAAGGCAATTGCATTAACAGCATCAATAATTTTTCCAATGACATAGGATTTAAGATACCGTTGATATGAGGAGTTTATGTGAGTATAGCCCAACTGCAAGCTGCAATCCATGAGTTGTTGCTTTGTATAGATTGCTTTCTTAATTGACTGAGCTCTGTTTACACTGAACATGGGGGTTGGTGCTAGAGGAAAGTTTCCTGTATCAGTTCTTACAGGTGCAGATCCTGGCCTAACAGATTGAAATCTGTCATATTGACACATAGGGATATTGAGGTATTAAGTATATGGTGGTTCTGGGTCCCCTTTCATTGGACACCCACTAAACCAGGGGCCCCCCTCCAAGATCCAATGACTACCATTTCCACAGTTTTGAGGTGGCCACCCTTTGTTTCCTCTCCCATCAGAGTATTTTAGTCCTAAGTCCAAAGGTGCAGGTATTTTTAAGGGAGGGTCCAGTTCATTCAGTCCGGCTTCTACATTGAGTCCTTTGGTTGGCACTTGAGGGGTGATAGGTTGCCTACAAGGCCACTGTCTAAAGTCATCATGGTGCTTAGTGAGCCATCATGGTGTGGTTCACTGAGGGTAGAAACATATTTGTAGTGTCTACACAGGAACAAAACCGTTTTTAAAATTTTCATGTCAAGTAACTTCATCATAAACGTTTTTGTATGCATTTCCAAAAGATTGGAATAGCTTTTTAGCAACCATATAATCATTACCACACCTGAGAACATTAATAACAACTCAATACTAATACCATTATTTAAATTTCTTTTGTGATTAAAATACCATTTATACAATTCCTTTGTTTATCTAGATGAATTTCAATTCTTTGTTCTATGCTTAAAAACTGCTTACTTTTAAAATATATAACTAGTTCTGTGGGTTCTGAGCAAGACTGCAACCATTTTGATTTAGATATTTTATGGGTTTGGGAGCCTTAAAATTATAACCCACCCACTTATAAAATGTGGTTAATATTTGTTGAAAAAATAGTGTAAATATCACTTGGAAATTGAGGTAATTCATGCATCCCTTAATCAATTTAGTTCGTTGGAAATTGAGGTAACTTGTGCACCCCCTAAACAAGTTGGTTCTGTTGGA
>NW_022103913.1:3468788-3471135 GCF_000313985.2 Echinops telfairi
GGGTCCAATAAAGGCAGTGTGCTATTGCCACTGGTGTTACACCCCACCCTGGATGTGGGATACTGTACGGCTACTCCGATCTGTGCTGCCCCCAGACACTGGCTGTTGCTTCTGCCACAACTGCGCCTACAAAAATGTATTACTCTCCACCATCCAAGCTTCTCCAGGTTTCCACTTTGAGATAACAGTACCCCAGAGGTAACCCTGATGGCCAAGTCTAGCACCTTAGCTATGAAACAGTCTGCACTGGGACTGTGTGTGTAACTATGTGTGGGACTATGTGTGTTTCTACATTATGAGACCTCTTTGCTCGACTAATGTTCATAAAGTAGAAACTGCCCCAAAGGTGGCACGGTGCTTAGCGGCAATTCCAGGCCTCACATCACACACCACATTCATTCAGAAAGAGAAAGCACATTTATTGATTGATGTGTTCAAAATCTCGCATAAGTCCTGCGTTCCCTGCTGACAGGGTTCTCAGCGCTTCTGCCCTGAGAAGGGATTGCTTTCACTGTGACCAACTCACGGTCATGCTGGGAACAGGCCTCAGAAATAACATGATTTGTCCAAAATGAGTTTGGGTTTCATGAATACAGGAACCATAACACTGCCTTTTCGCCCACTTCACTCCTTTGTCTTTTAAGTCTTAAAGTCTTCTCTTATTAGCTTAAAAAAGTGTATGCACGTATTACCTTCTCAGACAGTATAAATGGCATGAGAAGAGAGACTTTATAATTTTTAGAATTCTCTCAGCCAAACATATGATAAAAACCAAACCAGTGACTGAAGTTTCTCTATTTTGTGTAGTCATTGTATTTTGAATGATTTTCTAGATAAGAAATCTTTAGTCCTATAGGTAGACCTTTAAAGACAATCACTGGATAGGAACATGGCAGGGGAGTGAAGGATCGGGAAAATGAGGAGCTAACAACAATGTGTATGATAAGAACATATTCTGAAATTGATTGTGATGATGATTGCACAAATCTTAATGCGACTGAACGATTAAATCATATGATAGGTGAAGTATGTGCCAATAAAAATATTAACAAACAAAATCATGCCCATAACCATTGGGTAGCTTCTGACTCGTGGAGATTTCACGTGTCGCAAAGTGGACCTGTGCTCCGTAGTGTTTGCACGACAGAGTGACTGTGACCTTCCAGAAGCAAATTCCCACGCAACCGCCAATGTCTTTGACTGAATTTGAACTACTAGCCTTTCAGTTAGTAGCTAAGCGCTAAACTTTCTGTGCCATCGGATCTCCTTATGATAGGCACTCAGTCATCGATGCTAATTTAAAGATTAGCTCTATATTGTTTCATTGCCAGCGATCAATGGATCCAGACCACGAAAGTTACTGCAAGCCACTGGTTTTTCACCAGTTGCTTTGGGGTTTTTTTCTGGCAAAAATTATAGCCTTTTAGTGGTTCATTTGATATAGACAAAACATGAGATTAAAATAACATTTCCATTTCACATATCAGAGACCACAGGCATTTTTTCTAAAGAGTTTTGATGTGGGCAAAAAGCTTCAAGTGAATATAAACATTGTTCTTATCTCTGTTCTCAAGAAAACTCACTGTCATCCAGGCAATGCCCACTCATGGTGTCCCTATAGGACAGGGCGGAATTGTCCCTGTGAGTTTCGGAGACTGCCACTCCTTAGAGAATAGAAAGCCTTGTCTTTCTCCCGAGAAGCGGTTTCGAACTGCGTGGTGCAGTGGTTACGTGTTGGGCTGCGATCTGCGTGGTCGGCAGCTGAAAACCACCAGCAGTTCTGGGTCGTGATGAGTCACCGCTGACGCAATGGCGGGAAACTTGGCTTGGTGACCGAGCAGTTAGCATTCCGAAAGTCGGGCTTAACCAAAAACAAGAACTGTGTCTATTATCTTTTTTAATTTCCCAGGATTGCCATAACAAAGTATCACAAATTGAATGGCGAATGAAGACAGACATTTACTGTCTCTCCTTCCTGGATGCTGGGAGTCTGATGTCAGGGTGTCCGCCTGGCATGGAGGCTTCAGGGGCCGGTGCCTCCTGTCTGGCCTGGCTTCTGGAAGCCCCAGACAGCCCTTGACTTTCGGCTGCAGCATCATCCTATTGTCGTGAGCTCTGCTTTCCCGTGGCTCTGTGGCTTCTTTTTCACTGGACACCACTCGCCCTGAATTGCAATTCTCCTTACTCTAGTCTGAGAGTCCCTGGGGGGTTTCTGAGGAGGAGCCCCAACCAGTAAATGAGCCACCAAGTCCACCCAGAGGCGCGGGGGACGAAAAATTTGGTGACCTTCTTTGAACAACCAGCCAGTACAAACCTGGTGGAGCACGTGCGTGTGCGCGAGCTCAAC
>NW_022103913.1:3475712-3483620 GCF_000313985.2 Echinops telfairi
GTGGTAAGCGTGGTGAAGAATGTAAGACAGACACAGCTGCTGGGGACTAGATGGTGAACAACAAAGTCTGCTGACTCCCAGCACAAAGTCTGATGCTGACATTGTGTCAGGAGCAAGAGGGAAGTGGATGGGTCTGGACCCCCGATATAAAAGCCATGAGGAAGCCTAGACAAACAGAAGAGGATTGTGCCCTGTGGGACAAAGGAGAGGCAAAGCCCAGGATGTCACTGTTGGCGCATGGGGCTGCAAGCTGTTTTCACTCCATCACAACTATCCTTGACAGATCATTGCCTGGCCTGGTGCCACCTCGCAGCCCAGTATCAACTAGGCAGGGGTGGGTGGGATAGCATCAGGGTTGCCAAGGCCTGGCCCAGAGAGGAAGAGATAATAATGGGATCCTCTGGTCCCTGAGCAATTCTACCCCTGGCCCTCCAGGGTCTGCAAGCTAGGGGATTACCAAGCAGGGAGAATGGAATAGGTAAAGGTAGTGGCTCCCTCAAGGGCATTTCTGTACGGCAGACGGAGGGATGGGGAAGTGATGGGATGGGGAAGTGACATTTAGGCTGAAGCCCAAGTGGTGACAGTTTGGGCTTTTCTTAGGCTCATTGGAAAATTCACCTGCAAATTTTAAAGCCCAGCTGTGTCTGACAGTAGAACTGCCCCCTAGGGTTTTCAAGGCTGTAAGTCTTTGTGGAAGCAGGCTGCCATGTATTTCTCCTGCATGTTTCAAACTGCTGACCTGTCTGTTAGTCGCCATGCTCTCCCAGGGATATTAATGAAAACCAAACCAAGTCCATTGCCATCAAGTCCATAGCAACTCTCTTTAGAGTTTCCAAGACTGTCCGTTTTGATGAGAGCAGACAACTTTCTCTGTATCCAGTGGAACACTGCTGGGTTGGAACCCCCAACCTTCAGTAGTTCAATGTTTAACCCAAAGCAATACCAGGACTCTTTGTGAATAATAATAGCATCAACTTAATAAGATTATTGTGAGGACTGAGTGAGTATATATGTAAAGTACTTAGGATATACATATGTATCAGTTTATAAATGCATATGATCCAGCAAGGCTTCCCTCGGCTATGTATTCATATCAATGATCAAGCAGGTTCATAAAAGACCACTGACAAGGCTGGTTGTTTATGGCAGAGCTATACGTGACATCTAGGTATAGATCCATCCTGAAGAGAATGAATACATGTGGTGGAAAACAAGTTAACCCGGGAAGTAATGAGTCAGATTCATTGCAAATATAGGCAGAATTTAAAAACTCATCCTTGAGTGTACAACATAAGACATAAAACAAAGTCTGTTTGCTTAATTGATTTAGGTTTATGAAAATCTAAGACATATAGCATCTTATATGTTACAGAACTACATTTGTTTGTTTGTGTTGGTTTCAGATGAACTTGTTTGTCACTAAAGGTTTCAAGTTTTTACTTTTACAAAGTTTTATTTTCCTCCTTTTTTTTTAACCACTCAGATCAATATTTAGGTTTGAGGGATAATGAATTTGGAGAGATTTTTGGTTTGTTTTTTAAAGAAATACGCGGTATATATTTACACAGCTCATCTCAAGAAATGAAATGAACAGCAATGTCCAGTTAAACTCTCCAGATATGTGGTTGTCTCCCCCAACCCACCCATCCTTCCTCCTTCCCTCCTGTCTCTCCCCTCTTCCTGTTCTCACCCCTCCTCGGTCTTCTTGTAGCCATTAAAGTTTTGTCTTTTGGTTTATAAACCATGTTTCTTTTTCTTTATTTTTCCTTATAGTAATGGTGTCATTTAATATTTATCTATGTAAGATTGACTAGGTTTACTAAGCTTGTAGACGAGACTGACTAAGTTTACTAGGTTTACTACATTTGCTAATGTTCCCTACTTTTGTCTATGTCTCTCAGTGTTTAAGAGAGTTTTCCTTGTTTTTTTGTAGATACCATTGGATGACCATATCAGAGTTTGTTTATCTGTTCCTCTATAATCGGGGGCTTGGGTTGCTTTGGCTATTACGGAAACTGCTACAATAAACGGGAGTTCATAAGTCTCTTCTTGTTGTATTATTTATTTCTTTAAGGTATATGCCCAATGGATAGTTTGCTGCATCATAGGTATTTGTCCTCACTGTCCACTTCCCAACAACAATAACAAAGTAAAACAGGTAAAAAAACTCAATCAAAACTAAAGCAGAAAATATTAAATAAAGAGAATAAATTTAAATTGGATTCAAAGGGAGATTAAATGAGAAGGTGTTTAGTTTTAACAGCTGCGTCTGCAATCATTCGGTTTCTAATGCACTCTGCATCTGCATGATTGCAAGGATATTCACATCTCTGGTCCATAGTCAGACGGGATTCCCTGGGCAGCCTGATCCATGTGTATTTCCACTTCTCCTTCACTTTGTTTTTTGTTTGCTTTTTCAACTGAAACCTCTGTGAAATAGAATTTTTTCTGTTTTGTCTAGTCATTGTGATGTTTTGTTGTTTTTGTTTGCTTATGTTTTGCATAATTTTGTGAATATAAAATCCAGGATAGGCAAATCTATAAAGACAGTAAAGGGATTAACAATTACCTAGGGACATGGCAGGGAAGGCTGTGGGGAACAGGAGGGCTAACAACAGTGGGTGTAAGAAGAAAATATTCAGAAACTGATTGTGGTGATGATTTCACAACTCTTCTTAATATGATTGAATGATTAAATTGTATGACGTGAAGTATATGCCAATAAAACTTTTTTTAAAAAATCAGACAAACTAGATGACAGGAAATAGAGAAACCAGAATGGAAATAATGAAAATGTTCCTGCATTGTTAAGAAGAATGTAACCAATGTTACTGGGCAATTTGAATAGAAACTGTTGAATGGAAACCTAATCTGCTGTGTACACATTCATCAAAAATCACAGTAAAATATTATTTCCAAGCAAAGAACCTGTGGTACGTTCCATATAGGAAGAGGCTGGCCTTGTGTTAATGGAACCTACCGTGGTAGACTGTGCGCAAGTCAATCGTATTTGAGAGAGAGAAAGAGCTGATCAGGCGCAGAGAAACAAACACGGAGAGGGCAAAATTCCTGCCCATGAAGATCTCCAGGGAACAGCAGCTGGAAGAGACAAAGCTCTTTCCCTATGCGGTCGGAGAGAAAGTCTCCCCTGGAGCCCTGAATGCAGATCCCCAGTCCCCTAAGCGGCGAGAAATTAAGTTCTATTGATGGACGCCACCCCTTGGTGTATTTCTGTTATCGCAGCAACTAGAAACTAGGACCACGGAAATAGAAAAACGACATTCTGGGAGCTAGGAAGGAACAAAGACACGTGTGATTGTGTCATGCACATCAGAGTTTAATTTTAAAAAGACAGACTGGTGAAGGCCTTTCCTCTGTCACGAAATCTATAGTATGGTTTGAGATAATTAGCTTCGCAGAATTAGCAATTCCCAAGGGGAAGGGACGCCCCCTTTGGGTTTACAATGACTTGGTTTGCGGCACAGCGGTTAGGTGTGTGTGTGTGCACCAGGCAACCAGGCAATGGCAGAACCGAGCTTCACTCCCACAGGTAGGGAAGGAGCCGATTTCCACCCCTGGGAAAGCGAGACGTTTAGCAGTTCCGGGGCCTGGCGTCTGTGAGACCAAGTCCCCTCCTGGAAAAGTCAGTGTGAGGAACTTGATTGAGAGGGGATTCTGACACGGCACCGTTTCTGCTATGTGCCGGTTTGTTCCCATAACCACTACTTCTCTGAACGTCGGGCTTTGCCTTCTCTTCTCTGCTAACCATCGGTCCAAGGAGTAACAACCACACCCACATGCCCGTTGCCCCTAATCCC
Source organism: Echinops telfairi (assembly GCF_000313985.2). Taxonomy (NCBI): domain Eukaryota; kingdom Metazoa; phylum Chordata; class Mammalia; order Afrosoricida; family Tenrecidae; genus Echinops; species Echinops telfairi. The sequence continues at coordinate 3,479,531 of NW_022103913.1, forward strand.
TACCGCTTGGGGGCGATCCCTGACCTAGATCTTGCAGGTGGGATTGCTGGTAAATTCAGGATTTTGAGATGAGGAGACAGACGATCTGGATGGACCTACAGGCAGGGTAATGAGTGAGACGGGGCGGGCTGACCCGAATCTAGCCGGACATGTGGTGATGAAAGCAAGCAGTTGGGATGATGCTCAGGAATGCAGGCAGCCTCTTGGGAAGCTGGGAAAAAAAGGCTTCTTCCTCGAGGCCTCCCGAAAGCCTGACCTCCTGGATTTTAGAAAATAAATGTGTGCTGCTAGAAGATATTAAATAGTGATTCGTGACAGCAGCGAGTCTGTTATTATTGGCTGGCATGTCACTCACCTTCAATCCCACAGGGTCCTTTGTGTAACACAGCACGATGGGCCACTGCTTGATTCGGCACCAGCTTCCCTTGGCAGCAGCAATATCATTGTTGTTGGCTGTCATGGAGTCAATTCCGGTTCATAGCGCTTCCCGGGGGGCTTCATGGAAGTCATCTTGATGGGAGGCCCCTTCTCCCTCAGAGCCACAGGTTAGAAACACCCTCCTTTCCTTGCCCAGCGCGAGCAGGGCTCCTTAGCAGCAGCAATTGGAAATTTGTTTAATATTCCCATGTTTATACATTTCAAAAAAGATTCCATGGCTTTGCAGGCAAATTTCATCATTTAAAGCAGAGTTTACAGCAGAAAGAGAAAAAAGGGGGACATTCTCAGCCATGGGCTATTCTTGCCCCTCTGAGACCCTGTCAACATCAATTCTAGTTTCCAGTTTAGAAACTCCTCCCACCTGTCTCTGACTTAGCTCTTTTTCTTTGCATGAATGGCTTCAATACTTGTTCTAATCATCAGGGGATAGCTGAGCACTATGAAAATGTTGCTGCAGTCAACGTCCTGTGTCTGAGGCAAGGCGGTACAGGGTTTACATTCTAAAGCTCTGCTGGGCAGGCATAAGTTGGAATCAAGGAGGGGTGGGGGGGTGGCGCAGCATGGTAGCAAGGAAGAGAAGCAAACTTGTTTCAGGGTGGGCTCACCCTCCCCAGACAGCTCAGCTGTTGTTTCATGGGAACGTGCCAGGGAAGCCACATGGAAACATTTCTTTTCAGGTGGTTTCAGCCTTAGGTTCTCTCCCACACTTCACTGCACAGGGGTCAAAGTTCACTTCATGGGGGATGCACTTCCCTCATGTCTGAGCAGCTCCCCAGGTGGAGCTGTGGCTTCAGAACTCACTGAGCCTCAGCACACCTAGCCAGCAGGTGTGCCAGCACAAACCAGGAACATCCCATCCCTGCCTGCCACGGGCATGCAGGCTCCTGGGCCTGTCAGGTGAGTTTGCCTGCAGGGCCCCGAGGTCTGCACCTCGCTGGTGCCGAGGACAGAGGCCTGCAGTGGGAAGAATGAGGCAGTGACCTTGGCTGTACTGTGGACACCTGAGAAGCCCACAGCTGTGTAGAGCAGCTGTGTCGAGGGCCCAGCTGGCTGCGCTTTCTCAGCGAACACATTCCATGAGTTTCTCTACAGCAAAGAGCAGCACCTCTTTTGGCTCCAAAGAAGGTGATCTTCCCAGGGGTCTTTAGGAGCATTGAGAAAACCATGGCTGAGGACCAAACACCTGGGACTGTGAGCACCTTCCTGTGCACGTCTTATTGTCCAAGTACAGAAGACTAGAATGATTATAGTGGAAGGAATGGGCCATTGAGAATAGACATCTCCAACCTCACTAGATATTGCCAAATTACTGGACAACAGCTTAAATAGTAGCTTGTTATTAATTGGATCCGAGTTTTTGCTTCCTTATAAATAATTCTAAAATCCGTCTCTTGTTTCGTAAATTTACCCAGGGAAGAAATTCCTGAATATCCCCATCACAAATTCCTTCTTAGTAAACTGGCTCTAGCCATCTCTTATCAAATGCACAGGATAACTGAACATAGCTAACTGTGAGGCAATTTGGACTTCTTGAAGAAAGAAGCTGTTTAAATATACAATATTAGATCTAAAATGTCCCAGTATTCCCAGGAGAGGGCACAAATTCATTTTGTGCATATTCTTAATGCTTGTCACCACCTTAGCAGCCTCACCCTATGTGACCCCCACACACCCTAACTCCTGTTTTACGCAGACCCAACAGATAAATACCATATGCTGTTATTTTAGAACCCACGAAAACCAGCATGGAGCAGGCTCTTTGCCCTCTTGCCAGACCTGAGTGCTCACTGGGGACTGTTGGGTTCCCACGAGGGCTGGAATGGAGAGAGGAGAGGGAAACCTTATAATTAAATCCAGTTATAGTTTAGTTTAGTTATAGTTATAGTTAAACCCAGTTTAAGCTATAGTTCCTATTTCCCCTCTCATTTTCTGTGGCATTGGTATTCTGAGAGCAGTAATAAAAACAGTACCAGGTACTAAAGGGTGCACTGTCTGTAGAGAGTGTTTTTAAAATAATAAAACAGCCTAAAAAGTCTGCCTACTTATTATAGTCGCACACTGACAATTTTACCAGGTACTAAAGGGTGCACTGTCTGTAGAGAGTGTTTTTAAAATAATAAAACAGCCTAAAAAGTCTGCCTACTTATTATAGTCGCACACTGACAATTCTGTATGATGTCAAACCCTCTCTCCTAGCAAAAAGAATCCTTTATTGATTGATGTTCTAAAAACATGTCTGTGGTGACTAATAAACTCCATAATGCATAAGATTATAAATGAACACATCCATCAAATACGTATGTATGTGTAGCAATTGGTAGCTTGTTGCTTATCCTCTAAGAAGCATCGTACTTTGCACGGAGTTAAGTCAGAGACTCCCTAACATACGTGGTTGCTTGAGAATACATTTCTAATGGTTCAGAGTCATTCCAGTTTGCTTTGGGAAACATTGCATATATCCTGCACCTATGGAAGGATCTGTTTCTGCATTTAAATAGTAGAGTTTAGATAAATTAAGATAGCCTGGTGATTGTAATGGAATTTGACCTGCTTCCATTCTCTCTTGTTCCATTTGATTGTCTCATTCTATGTGACTGATTGGAGTTTTAAATTTATCATTAAGTTTAATCATAAATTTAAAACAACTCAAACCCAAACTCAATGCCACTGAGTTAATGCCAACTCATAGCGAACCCATCGGGCAGGGTAGAACTGCCCCTGTGAGTCTCTGAGACAGTAACTTTTTACTGGAGTAAAAAGCCTCATCTTGGTCCTGAGAAGTGGTTGGTGGTTTCAAACTCCTGCTGCTGAGTTAGCAGCCCAATGCTTCACCACTATGACGCCAGCACTCCTAATGCAAAACAAAGAATAGTGTAAACTATGAGTGATAATATTTTCGCCTGCAAGTAAATTCATACATGAAAGATTTTATTAAATTTGAATAGTATCTTTCAAAATTGAAATGATTACTTTATCATTGTTATTTTTAATGGTTATTTATTACAAAGTTCAAGGAAAGAAAACTTTCACTCTTGCTTTTTGATCTGTCACTATGATTATTCCTTTAATTTTATGATTATTGCTGAAAATTATATTTTAGAAAGAAGATGGTGTTTTTTACAATGTCAGCCCCATATGTTAGCTATACTGCTGCCCAAAGCAGTTAAACTACCTTCCACATCACATCTCCAGGGCTAAGGATTAGAGAGCTACTTAACCTGAAGCGATTGCCCCTGCTGCTTTGGCCTGAATTCACCTGCTACCCTTACAGAGGGCAGACTAAACCTTAAAAAAATATTTTTATTACTCTAAACAATGGTGGCGGGGGGTGGGTGGGTGGGGAGCTGATACCAAGGGCTCAACAGAAAGTAAATGTCTGAAAAGAATGAAGGCAACATATTCACAAACATGCCTGATGCAATCGATGTATGGATTGTAACAAGAGTTGTAAGAGTCCCAATAAAATGACCTCTTACTAAGTTAAAAAGCCTAAACAATAACAACCACAACATTTTCCATTCTAGTTGACTCCTGCTTATAATGAGCCCATATGTGACCGAGTCATGCTCCTTCCTAGAATTTTCTACGGCTCTGATCTCTCATGAGTAGATCACCAAGCCTTTCTTCCAAGGTGACGCTGGGTAGATTCAAA
>NW_022103913.1:3483885-3484879 GCF_000313985.2 Echinops telfairi
AGTGTCCAACATTGCCCTTCACCCACTTTTCTGTTGTCCATTCCCCAGGGAGGAGGTTATATGTAGATCCTTATGATTGGTTCCCCCTTTCTACCTCACCTTCCCTCCACCCTCTCCACTGGTATCACCACTCTCACCACTGGTCCTGAAGGGATCATCCGTCCTGGATTCCCTGTGTTTCCAGTTGGTATCTGTATTAGTATTCTCCCTTACAAATCTGGCTAGACCAGAAATCCTGATTTCTATCCCAGTGCCTGCATCCTAAATGACACAGTTTCAAAACAAAAAGAAGATGACTGCACTTGTTTGTTATATCAAAATAATTAAACATATTTACCCTGGATGCTTCAGAGCTTCAGTTGTTTATAGCTACAAGTGACTGAAAAAAGAAAAAATTATTAAATCAGCGGAGAGGAATATGCTGATGAAGGATCCCTGGTGGTACAATGCTAACTGCTGGGATGCTAGCCACAAATCAGTGATGTTGCTCTTGTTAGGCGCTGTGGAGTCTGTTCTGACTCATGGGGACCTTGTGTCCAACAGAAGAAAACACTGCCTGGGCCTGGGCCATCCTCACAGTGGTGCTTATATTTGAACCCATCGATGCAGCCACGGTGACAGTCCATTTAGTTGAAAGTCTTCCTCTTTTTCATCACCCCGCTACTTTAGCAAGCATGACGCCTTCTCCAGGGACTGGTCTCTCCTGACAACACGTCCAATGTACATGAGTCTCACCATCCTTGACGGTGAAGAGTATTCCGGCTGTCCTTAGCTCCAAACCCAAGGACGTGCAAGGTCGTTTTACTGTTTTGGGGCATCAGTGTATCCAATATATGATGCTGCATTTTTTTTCCTTGAATGAAAATATCTTTATTTCTCCTTCATATTCGATGGATAGCATTTCTGGTTATAGGATTCTTGGTTGACAATATTTGCCTTTCAAAATTGGTGATATGTTTTATCATTTTCTTCTTTGGTGCATTATTTCCTTTTT
>NW_022103913.1:3486417-3495936 GCF_000313985.2 Echinops telfairi
GGGCTTTGGATCTCCACTCTGCACTCCCCCTCATTCACATTGATTCATTAGTATATTTAATATTCACAATGACCCTACTAATAGCTATTATTATCATCATTCCCATTTTACAGAAGTGAAAATTGAGGTCTAAAGAACAAAGGTCCAAAATAGATCTCTATAATCTGCTCATTTGACTCTATGGGCTGTTTAAACTATACTTCCCACCTCAAGAAGCGCAAACATAGAAAAGGATGAAGGCAGCACAGGGTTCATTCACAATGGCTGCTATGGGTGTGGTAGAGCCATTTGCTTTCTGGTGGCGTCACATGTGATCGAGTAGGACCACCCCATAGGGTTTTCTTTACAGTAGATTGAGCCACCAACGTTTGGTTAATAGCCATGTGCTTAATCCTTTGTACCACCAAGGATCTTTAAATAATAATTAGTGGAGGTTTTAGTTTGCTTCTGAAAACCAGCCAATGGCAATTGAATGGATCAAAAGGCTCTACTCCACAGTTCATGATGGGATGGCACAGGACCACGCAGCTTTTTGTGCCCTTGTGAATGAATCCTCATGGGTCAGTGTGGGTTCCACAGCAGCCAACAGAAACAAGGCGGCAGGCAAGAAGTAAGTGTCCCCTGGGCCAGTCAGAGGACTTCAGGTGCAACTTGAAATAGCTTAAAAATCTTTCTATTTAATGCCCACATTGGAAGGATAGTAATATTCTAGCAAGTCATAGAATTAAAGGAAGAGCCATAGAACTAGAAGACGATGCAGAGCCAGAGGCCTAGAATAAAGAGGCTGTACCATGTCCTTGTCTCACTTCCCCTCCCTTGCCCGCCCGCCTCCCTTCCTCTCTCCTCTTGTCCCCTACCCTCTCTCTGCTCTTTTCTGTTTTATATTTGGAGCTTTCAAGAAAGAGCCTTTAACTAAAAATAGAAAACTTTAAAAGCCACTACATAGTACCAAGCTGCCTCCTACATATTTTATAGCATTTTAATCATGGTGAGAACACAGTTTTATCTTCTGGTGGTTTTTTCCCACATTTGATTGAATTATAGACAGGTTTTTCATATTTCTGTAGGTTTTTAATCTATGTCATAACCTAGTGCCAGGCACATGGTAGGACTCTGATAAATAGGGGTTGAATGAGTGGACTATATTATTTAATAGATGCTGTTTCTAATATATTTGCTATTTTAAATATACATCAAAAGATCATCCACACAAATATAGCAATTTATTATACCACACTTATTATTGTTTTGTTTGCCACAACACTTCAAGGTTATTCATCATTTATTCGTTCAACACAAAGTTGTTGAAAACCTAACTATGTGCCAGACACTGGTGGGTGGTGCTGGGAATACAGAAATGAATAAGAATCCTTTCCACACTGAGCTGCCAACCTGAAAGGGAACCTGTCTGACAAGAGACTCGACAATCACAACTCAGAAACACAAAAGTTTATATTACAAAAGGGATCATCAGAACACATAGGAAAGTCAACCCCATTGCTGGCGAGTTGGTTCCAACTCTTAGGGACCCTTTAAAACAGAACTGCCTGAAGTTTCCAAGTTATAAATCTTTACAGAAGCAGACAGTCACAGTTTTCTCCCATGGCATGGCTCGTGGATTTCACACACTAACCTTTCTGGATTAGCAGCCAAGTGTTTCACCACTGTGTAATCAAGGCTCCTTGGAACACACACACACACACACACACACACACACACACACACACACACACACACAAAAGCAAATTCACTGCTTTTGAGTCCATTCTTACTCAGCGGGGCTGTAGAGCTGAGTAGGAATGAGACAGTAGGAAATGATGAAACAGTCTTGTGATGAAAATCACTTGCCATTTTGGGATCAAACCCTGTAGATCCTGCATGTAATTCATGACGAGTCGTAGTTCACGTTTCTCAGAGTAAGGGAAACCACTGAAAAGCTGAAGTAAGGGATGGTATTATCATGTTTATGTTCTGAAAAAAAATCTCGTTGCAACTTTCAGAATGGATGGAGGGTAGAAGAAGTCCAGCAGAGCACTTATGATAATGACAGTGGGGAAGAGGAAGGAGAGGGGTGGATGGGTTACAGAAACAGGCACGGGCAGCAGCAACAGCCTGGTGGTGGGATGTGGAAGGTGTGGGGGAAGGCAGACTAGGACGACATCTACATTTCTGGCGTAGGCAAGGGGCAGATTTGGTATCATTTATTCAGATAGGTCACAGAATCAGAGGGAAGTCAATGAGGTTAGCGGATACATTGGAGTTAAAGTGCCAGCGTGACATGAAGAGGGAGTGTCTACAAAATCATGGGAAATATGATTCAGAAGCACAAATAAAGATGAAAATTGGACATTGAGTGAATAAGGAGGACCCTAGACAAATTGATCATTTGAATTATAATGCTGATGAAGGCTATTGAAGGTGGAGCCAGAGTGCACCTTAGAGGCGAGGATGGTGAGGCTTCATCTTCCGTACTCTGGACATGTTGTCAGGAGAGACAAATACTTGGAGAAGGACAGCATGTTTGGTAGAGGGCCAGTGAAAAAGAGGACGACCCTTGGTGAGATAACTGACACAGAAGCGGCAACAATGGACTCACATTTTGAGGACGGTGCAGTGGTGGCCGATTTTCCTTCAGTTGGTGAGATTAAACAACTGACCCTGAGATTATTAGCATTCAACGATCAGCTGACAGCTTCACCAGGCCTCCTATTCTCAGTGACCCTGTAAACCTTTCCAAGAGCACACAGCCTCATCTTTCTCCCTCAGCGTGGTTAGTGGGTTTTAATGCTGACCTTGTGGTAGCAGCCCAATTCTTAACCCATGACCCCCTTTACAATGTAACCAGTGGCTCCCTACTACCATCAAGTTAAAAGAAAAACAAGCAAACAAAACTTCTCTATTGGCTTGCAGAACATCTGGTTTGCAGAAGAACATCTGGATGACAGTGGAAGCCCCAAACCCATTTTCAGGGTCCACACATGGATGAAGTCGCTGGTGGATTCTCACTAACCATAGTTCAGAGATGTGAATACCCTTATTATCAGACAGAGAGCATTGTAAAGGTGAGTATGGCAGAAGTAGATAAGGTAAAATGTAATATTTTATCATGTGATCATCCTTTTGACCCATTCTAAAATTGTTTCAGTTAAAAAAGAAAAAAGTAAAGAAGAAATACTTGCAGATTAAGCCTTTGGTGAATCCCATCTGACCATACACCAGGGATGTGAATAGCCTTGCTATCATGCAGGCTGATTAGAAAATGGATTGGCGGGTAGACCAGAGCTTGTATACTGGTACAGATAAGAGCTGGAAACATAGGGAATCCAGGACAGATAAACCCCTCAGGGCCAATAATAAGAGTAACAATACCAGGAGGGTAAGGGGAAGGTGGGAGAGAAAGGGGAACGGATCACGATGATCTACTTATAACCCCCATCCAGGGGGCTGGATAACAGAAAAGTGGGTGAAGGGAGACATTGGTCAGTGTAAGACATGAACAATTTTTTTTTGTAAATTATCAACAGGTTCATGAGGGAGGGAGGGAGGGTCGAAGGGGATGGGAATGAGCTGATACCAAGGGCTCAAGTGGAAAGAAAATGTTTTGAAAATGATGATGGCAACAAATGTACAAATGTGCTTGACACAATGGATGTATGTATAGATTGTGATAAGAGCTGTATGAGCCCCCAATAAAATGTTGGGTTTTTTTTGTTTGTTTTTTTAAATCATTTTATTAGGGGCTCATACAACTCTTATCACAATCCATACACACATCAATTGTGTTCAGCGCATTTGCACATTCATTGCCCTCATCATTCTCAAAACATTTTCTCTCCACTTAAACCCCCGGCATTAGGTCCTCATTTTTCCCCTCCCTCCCCGCTCCCTCCTCCCTCATGAGCCCTTGATAGTTTATAAAAGAAAAGTGGATAGGAAGGTGGATTACTGCAGATGCTGTGAGGTTAGCATTTGGCACCTTATTATTTGAGCTCCATTTTGACCCATGTTAAATTTGTTCCAGTATTTAATATTTTCTGCTTTATTTTCTATTGAGATTTTTCTCTGATGTACATTGGTATTGTTGATAGTTCTCTTTGCTTTTTGTTCTTTTAATGTTTTTCTGTATATGAAATCCAGGATAGGTAAATCTGGAGAGACAGTAACTGGATTAATGATTCCTTGGGAGTATTGTAGGGCAGACCGATGGTGGTGGTGGGGGGGTGGTGGGGATCAGAGAGCTAACAACAATGAGTACAAGGAGGAAAAAATGTTCTAAAATTGATTGTGGTGATGATTGTACAACTCTTCTTAAGAAGATTGAACCATCAAATGATATGCCAATAAAACTGATAAATTTTTTTAAAAGCCTCAAAGGGAGCTGATGTCAAGAAGTTCAAGAAGGAAAAGAATGTTTTGAAACTGATTGTGTTAGCAATGCAGAATACTGCTTGATGTAATTGAACTATGGAATAATATGATATCTATATTAATCCCAATAAAATGGTTTTGAAAAAAATAAATGAAATGAAATCCTTGACAACTTTTAAAACAAAACAAAACTATCTCCTGTGTACTTGCTATTAAGATCCCTCCCAAGCTGGCTCCAACTTGCTTTGTTTTCTGCACCTGTGCTCTGTCAAATATTCCCTAGCACAAAAAGTCATTTACCACTTCCATCCTTGGTTCACTTTATTTTTATGACTTCTTCCTTTAATGACCTTATCATTGCCCCCTGGTAAAACCTCACTCACCCGGACTCATAGAACCCCTGTGGCATTGCATCTTGAGATGGTCCAGAGCTATTTTCCATTCATATTCCCCTTATTACAGTCTGCACCTCAGTTATTCAGGTATTTCTATTAGGTCTCTCCTTTACTATAAATTCCTCAAAGATGGGAATTGTAGCTTACCTAACACTTTGTAAGTCTTTCTCCTTTTGACTGTTTATAACTGTTTATTGTGGTATGGGTAAACATGTACAGGGCAAATGTGTTCTCCATCCACCAATTCACACACATTTTGTTTTGTGGCACTGACTGCCATCCTCTTCCCACTTGCTCCCTGTCTCCATTTGTCATTCTTTCCTATCTCTTCCTGCCCACCGAGCTCTATCCCTGTGCTAATGCTGCCCCTTTGAGTTCCTGTGGCTCATTGTTCTAGCAAGTGTGCCCCTCCCTTGTGCCCCTCACCTTACAGGGCTGTCATGTGGCAGAATAGTGAGCCACAACTGTGTATTCAGTTCTAGATTTGAAAGGCGATCATGACCCTTAGTCTTAGGGGTTCCACCACATTCTATAAGGCCAGCAAGTCTGATCTTTTTTATAATCTTGACTTTTGTTGTGCATTTTTTAACCCTATATCCAGGACCTTCTAACCTTAATAATAGTGGTGGTCACTAGTGGTAGCCCAGCACCATCTAGTTCTTCTGGTCTCATAGTTGTGGAAGCTGAGATTCACATGATCTATTATTAGTCCTGTGGACTAATTATTTTTTTGCATCTTTGATTTTCTTCACTCTTTCAAGGCCCCTCTGGGTGGATTGTAACCACCAAACTTTGAGTTAGCAGATGAATGTGTTAAGCACTTGTACCACCCAGGGATTTCCAAAGCTGTACATTAAGTAACTAGAAGGATAGAAAGAGAACACAAAGGAGGAGTCAACATGGTGTCCGGGAAGAATCCCGCACCCAGCGCTCTTCTTGTTAGACCAGAAAATTAAGAGGTGAAGAGGCTGATACTGGGAGGCTTGGTGCTAAAATTGGATTCACAGTCCTAGGGCCTGGTTCAGACCTCCCCCTGTGATTTTCATCCACAAAGCAACTTGCTGAAATGTCCTAAGTTCACTGTATCTGCCCACGGGCTCCACTACCCCCTTTCCAGGTCCAGCAGGACTGCCTCTGCCATCCCTTCCTGCACCCAAAATAAAAGACAAGCAGTGAGCAGGAATTCTCCAGGTTGCTGTCTAAAAGTGGTCATAAGCCCCGGCTTGTGGAGAGCATCCCAGAACTAGCCACATGACCTCACACCAGAGTTCCCCTCTCTGCTATCCTCCCTGCTCCTGAAGTCCAGGAACAGAGTGATACATTGGCCACCCCCTCCCCCTCTCCCCAGCTGCACACCTGCCAGTTTGGGTATGATAGATAATTGGATAAAAATTTGCAGCAATTGAAGAGCCGCTGTGATAATGATCTGTGACAGAACACAGTTCCCCAGACCACAACCAGCAGTTCTGTGCAGGTTGGAGACAGGAGTGACAGAGGAGTGCAGCTGGGGGGAAATTCAGTTCCAGTCAGCCACAAACCCACTCCGCTAATCCAGTCCCTCTTCCCTGGGGGACAGCACATGACACAGCTCCAATATCAAGGCATGCCACAAGCCAATTATAAAAAAGGGTTGTTTTTTTAACCATTTTCAATTCCAGGCTGTGGTCATTTGTGTAACTTTGACTGTAAGCCACCAGAACTCTGTCTGTTAGAATAACATTAACATAACAAGATAGCAAGAACTCAAATCTCCAGAGCACAGCCTAGGACATTACCATAACAAAACTGGAAAGTGAACAGGTTCTGATAGTCATAGCACATGCCAAAAACTGGCTCTACCAGTTCTGGGATCCACAGAACGTCTTTAAAAGGCTTCAAATTGTGGCCAGACAGTCCAGACCAGGCCCGTGCCCTCGCTGCAGTCCCACCCCACCCCAGCCAGTGTCAAACCTACAATTGCCTGACTCATCCCAGACTCCGAGGCCCATGAGCACAGGTGGCCACTGAGTCACCTGTCAGACAGAATACATAGCTGTCTGACCCACCACCATAGTAGGTCACAGGTAGTCCTCAAAAACACTCATACCAGTCACACAGAGAAAGAGATAAAGGCCCCTTGGGCCCTTAGGAACATGGCACCCAGTTCCAAAATGACACACAAACAGCAACATATTTCAACACCCTCAACAAGAAAACAAGAAAAACAAAAAGCAACAACAGAGGAAGTTGTAAACCTAATGAAGCTCATAGAAGAAATCTTCAGAATGCTGCTTGGAGTAATACACGAAATTAGGGAAGCAACACAGACTAAGGATGTAATGATAGAGGAGACGAAGTCCATACACCAAAGGTAAATACAAGAATTAATATATGAGGTAGCAGAAGCAAAAAAACAAGGTCATCGACCACACCAACACACTAAAAGAGGCGGAGAATTGTGCCAGCACACTGTGGACATTCAGGCAGACTTCAAAAAACAGGAAAGACAGTCAAACAAGAAAATCACAGAGGTGGAAGAAAACCTAGGTCAATGACAGATGAAGAGGACCAATATTAGAATAATTGGTCTACCAGAACAAGACACAAAGAAGTCAACAGCTAAATTAGTGAGGGAATTTCTGGAAGCAAACTTCCTTAATGAATGAGAATCAGTCGTTCATACAGGAAGCAGAGAAGACACCAATTAGACTAAACCCCAGGAAGAACTCACCAAGGCACATAATAGTTAAATTATCCAACTTCGAGGAAAAAGAGAAAATTGTAAGAGCAGCAAGAGAAAAATAAGGCAGTCACATACAATGGTGCTCAGGTAAGAATATGCTCAGACCTATTAGCGGATACTGTGAAGAGGAGGAAAGGAGTAGAGTAACATCTTCCAAAAGTTGAAAGAAAAAAGCACCAACCCAAGAATCCTCTACTTTTCCAAACTATCTATTTAGATAGACAGCGAGGTAAAAGTCTTCCAGGACAAGGAAGAATGTTCACAATACACCATAAGACACCTGTGTTAGTCTAGGTACTTTAAAGAAACAAATCCACAGAAACTATGTATAAGAGAGTTTTATATAAAGGTTAAGTGTACATCAAAAAACATCCCAACCCAGTGCTACCCAAATCCACAAGTCCAACATTAACCCATATGTCCAACACCAATCCACAAAGTCCTCCTTCATCTCACAAAAGACACACTATGATGCCAACTGCAGGAGGAAAGCAGAATCTGTGAATGTGTACACATCTCAGCTCTGGCAGGGGCCTCCACACGGCTGCTCTAGCACCCAGGGCTGCATCAGGGTAGGTCCATGCAGCTCCTCCTTTGGGATGTCTTGTAGAAAATAAGACTTGCAAGCGAAAGCAGGGAACTGGCTAAGACAGCTACACCCTGGTCCGACCATCACAAAGCAAGAGACCTGAGAACTCGAAAGGCATGGCTCACCGAGCCATTTATCTCTCCACCCTTCAACTAACCCCACATGTGTTTATTGGCTAGGTTGGCACAATAAACTTTAACTATATAAACACCCAAACTTGCAGAAATTCCTGTCAACTCACTATGGTCAGGAAACCAACATCCACCAATCACAAGCAGGGGACTGCCATACAGCGCAACTCCATCCAGAAGTCGATGAGCCTAAAATAAAATGATTACTAAGATAAAATTGCCTCAGAGGGAAAAGAAGGCCAGGATGAAGCTCCCCACACAAACACAGCACACTGATATGAAGGGAGAAAGGAAAATACCCAACACAAAAGGTACAAGATGATAGCAATGGATCAAAAGATGGTGATAATAGCTCTGAATGTCAACAGCCTCAACTCACCCATTAAAAGACAAAGGTTAGCAGACTGGCTCAGAAAACATAACCATCAATCTGCTGTCTGCAAGAGACATATCTTAAGCTCACAGACAAAAATAGACTAAGAATAAAAGATTGGTGGAAAACATACCAGGCAAAAGGCAACTTATGAAAAGCAGGGGTTGCAATCCTAATACCTGACAAAATTGATCTCAAGGTACAAACATAACAAGAGACAAGGATGGACACTATATAATGCTCAAAGGATTAGTAGAGCAGAAATCAGTTAGCATAATAAATATATACATGCCTAATGAGAGACCTGTGAAATTTTTCAACAAACTATTCAAAAGATGAAAAAAGAAATCATAGATCAACAATCATAGCAGATGACTTTAATATACTGCTATCAGAGAAAGATAGCTCACTGGGAAAGAAGCACAGCAAGGAGACTACAGAGCTAAACACTACAATTACGCAACTGGATCTGATAGACATTTAAAGAGCTCTTTACACAAATGCAAAAAAAATCACATTCTTTAAAATGCATATGGCTCATTTTAAAAAATAGATCACATGCTGGGACACAAGTCGAGCCTGAATAAATTCAAACACATAGAGATTACTCAGATGTCCCTCTCGGACCGCCATCACATAAAGCTAGAGATCAACAAAAGGACAAGAAAAACAAGGGCAAACAATTGGAGGATGAATAACAATCTCCTGTAACAAAAATGGGTACTGGCACAGATTGGAGAGGAAATTAGGAAGTTTCTATAAATAATGAGAATGAGAATACCATGTACCCAAACCTATCGGATATAGCAAAAGCAGTTATTAGATGAAGTTTGATAGCAATGTGTTAGTCTGGGTAGACTAGAGAAACAAATTTATAGACACTCATATGTGTATGAGAGAGAGCTTTATATACAAGAGCAATTGAATATTGAGAAAACATC
>NW_022103913.1:3496743-3500710 GCF_000313985.2 Echinops telfairi
CAATGAATTCAACAACGTGGAAGACATTGACAAATACTTGGAAAAATAGTCTCTCCCTAGGTTATCCCAGATATAGGTAAAGAACATCAACAGACCCATAGCAAAAGAAGAAATAAATATGGTTATCAAGAAGCTACCAACGAAAAAATCTCCTGGACCAGATGGCTTCACAGGAGAATTCTGCAAAGCATTCAGGGAAGAGCTGACCCCAATACTCCACAAATTATTCCAGCGCATAGAAAGACAGCAAGCTCCCAAACTCATTCTATAAAACCAGTATAACTTTGATACCCCAAAAGGGAACATGAATGCAGAACTACAGACTCCTATCTCTAATGAACAAAATTCAAAATCTAAGGATGCAAAAATCCTTAACAAAATATTGGCCAATAGAAGACGAAGTATGTAAAACATATTATCATGATCAGCTGGGATTCATTCCGGGGATGCAGGGATGGTTCAACATCTGAAAGTCCATTAACATAATCCATCACATTGATAAGAAAAAGGGTACGAACCACATAATAATATCAACAGTTGCTGAAAAAGCATTTGACAACATCCAACACCCATTCCTAATTAAGACTCTCATGAAGAAAGGAATGAAAGGAAAATCCCTCAAGTTAATACAAGCTGTCTATAAAAAAACAAAACAATAGTCACACCATAGTCAATGGGGAAAAGACGAAAACAATCCCTCTGAAAAAGGGGACCAGACAAGGATGCCCCTTGTCTCCACTTCTATTCAGCATCATACTGACAGTCCTAGCTAACAACATATGGCAGCAGAAAGACATTAAAGGTATCTGGCCCCTTGTCCCCACTTCTATTCAACATCATGCTGGAGGTCCTAGCTAACAACATATGGCAGCAGAAAGACATTGAAGGTATCTGACTAGGAGAGGAGGAGGTGAAACTATCGCTATTTGCAGAGGCATAATTCTATACATTGAAAATCCCCAAAGCTGCACAACAGGAGTACTGGCAGTGATAGAGGAATATGGAAGAGTGGCAGGATAAAAGATCAACAAGCAGAAATCTATTGGAAAGACCATGGAGGAGGAGATCAAGGCAGTACCCTTCATAATAGCCAAGAAGAAATGGAAATATATAGGGATATATTGAACCCAAAAAAACAAAAGACCTATACAAGGAAAACTACAGGACCCTGCTACAGGAAACCAAAAGCAACTTCCACAAATGGAAGAACACCCCATGCTCCTGGATCCCAAGTCTTAATATAGTAAATATATTGATCTTACCCAAGGCACTATCCTGATTCAAATACCAACAACCTTCTTCAAAGAATTGGAAAAACTGACCACCAATTTTATATGGAGAGGGAAGAAGCCCAAAATTCTCAGAGAACTTCTTAATAAGAAAGACAAAGTTGGAGGGTTTGCCTTCCCTGACTTTAACACCTACCATACAACCATAGTGGTCAAAACAGCATGGTACTGGAATAATGACATACTCAGACCAATGGAAACGCACAGAAAACACAGAAATAAAACCATTAGCATATACACAACTGATCTTCGACAAGGGCCCCAAAAGCATCAAGTGGGAGGTGGATGCCCTTTTTAACAAGTGGTGCTAGAAACAATGGATATCCACCTGTAGAATAATGAAACAAGATGTTTACCTCATCCCATGCACAAAAGCAAACTCCAGGTGGATCACAGACCAAGAAGTAAAACCCCAAACTATCAGGACCATCAACGAAGGAATCAGGACAAACCTAAGAACCTTGGCTCAGGAAATACATAGGCTAACTTCAATAGGGAAGGGTACACACACAGGTGAGCCGGAAATCGACAAGTGGGATATATGAAGGTAAAACACCTATGTGTGTCAAAAGAGAGTAACAAGAGAACCCACAGACTGGGAGAGCACGTTTAGCAATAACACCACAAACAAAGGGCTTATTACTAAAATCTACAATACGCTGCTAGCCTGCAAAAAGAAGAAAACAGTTAACATCCTGAGGAAGTGGGCAAAAGACCTGACCAAAAGTTTCACTAGGGACCCAATTGAAAGTAAATGTCTAGAAAATAATGATGATAATATATGAACAACTGTGCTTGTTACAATTGATGCATGGATTGTTATAAGAGCTATAAGTGCCCTCAATAAAATGATTTAAGAAAAAAAATTTTTTTAAGTTTCACTAAGGAGGAGACCCATATGGCCAATAAACATATGAGAAAATGCTCCTGATCATTAGCCATCAGATAAATGCAAATGAAAACAAGCATGAGATACCACCTAACACCCTTAAGGATAACCCAAATCAGAACATCAGAGAGCAGCAAATGTTGGTGGAGATGTGGTAAAACTCTCCTCCCCTGCTGGTGCTTGTGTAGATACATAGAACTTCTGTGGAAAGTGATCTGGCAATATTTAAAGAAAATGGAAATTGGGCTACCTTATGTCCCAGCTATCTCTATACTGGGCATATACCCAGAAGAGGTAAGAAATGGACTAGGACCAGTCATCTGCACCCCAATGTTTATTGCGGTGCAATTCAATCACAAATAATTGGAAACAACCTAAATTTCCATCGATAGAGGAATGCATTAGAAAACTCTGGTACATACACAAATAGTGTACTACGATCACTGAAAAGCACTGATAATCGCATGAAGCACATCACATGGAAAGAAATGGAGGAAATGATGCTAAGCGAAGTTAGCCAATCACAAAAGGCCAAGTACAACATGAGTTCACTGAGGTAAGTACAATCAGCACAGTAGATATAGAAGAAAAGCCTCTTATCTCACACTATATGGGTAGAGGTCCAGGCAGTCATGTGGGGGACAGGCCAAACCCAAGGATGTACATGTCATTCCAACACAAAGAAGGGGAAAAGGGGAGAGAGAAAGGCGGGGAGGCAGGGTCACTAATTCACCCACGGGGAGAGTATTGGTTATGTCTCCACAGAATTGGGAGTGTGAGTGCAGACACCACCACCACCCCACCCCACCCACAGCACACCAAACCTTGAGGACAACATAACCACTTGGGGCAACTCATGAGCAGAGTGGACTACAGGGTAGGCTCCAATCAGAGCCAAACTGACCCCCTCCCTAAGTATGTGCTACAGAGGGCAACACTAAACCTACAGGTTCTGCAGAGGGGCCAGCCTGCCATGCCCACATGGAAGCAAACTAAGAAGGAAAAAGAGTGGAGGTCTAGACCCCACATCAGCACACCAAGCCCCGAAGATGACATCCCTGCACGGAACTGCTAAGACACAGAGAGGACTGTAGGGCCTATAACAGCTGGAGACATGATGTCCCCTCATTGTAACATACCACAACAGAGGGCAATACTGGGGACACAAGGCAGGGAGTGATTCCAATCTGAGCCCCCCACAGTGGGGCAGGGAACATAACAGATCAGCAACAGGAGCAAAGCCAAGCCACAAAGCCCTCAAGGAGCCCCCCAAATAGACTCCAGGCAGGCTAGGAGGGGCAGCTCCTGGAACCCCCGTTCCAGGACCAGTGGGAAGATAGTCATAAAGGTCAGCAGACAGACCTGGAATTATCTACGCTTTCAAAAAAATGCTAATTATTATAATTATATTTCTTTTTCTTTTTTCTCTTTTTATTCAGTCTTTTGTTTTCTTTTTGTATTGTCTATGCTACTGTTAGTTTGCCTACCTATATAAGCTAGGCATGGGAAGCAAGCTGGAGGAGAAAGCAACAAGGACTGATGGTTCTAGAGGGACTCAGGGAGAGGAGGAGGCAGGCGAAGGGAGCTGTGAGCAAACAATGCCATAGACAGGGGAACAACTAGGGAATTAAAATCAACAATGAGGAGGACGTAGAGATCTTGGGGATGTTAGAGCAACAGCAATATGCATAAGAGGAATTACTAAGAGGCAGAAGAAGGGTGAGCGTGATGGTGGGAAAGGAGAAAAGTAAAAGGAAACAGAGGAAAGATGTAGGAAGTAAAGCTATGG
>NW_022103913.1:3502139-3505526 GCF_000313985.2 Echinops telfairi
AGCACATATTGCATGCCAGAACACAAGGGTAAGTGCTTTAAAATTCATCAATTAAAAAAATTTGTGTAACAATTTGATAAAGTATTCACTCTCTATAGATGAAGAAGCAAGATTAAATAAGGTCGTAAGGCTAGTAAATAGGGATAAGGATTTCTTAAACTCTTTGCTGTATATGCTGCCTATAATAACGCTTTGCCTACATCTTGTCTGACTAAAGATGACGTTGTTCCTCCAATCTCATATTCAATATATGTAAACCTTGGCGGTTCTTGGGGAGAGGGAAGAGGAATGGAAAGTGAGGGAATTTTACAGAGGAACTGAGGGAAGGAAACCAACCCATTTTGTGGTTCAGAAGGATCCATCATTCGGCTTCAACGAGAGAGAGATGGGAAGAAAGAGCAAGCAGGCCCCAGAAGAACTCGTTGAGCAGGAAGGAGCCTGCCCTGCTGGCTGACGTGCTGAAGGCGGCCATGGGTGTTGGTCACTGAAACACTGGGGGCTGCTGTGGCTTGAGAGGGCTGCTGGGCTGGAGAGTACATAGAAAGCTGTGACGCTCAAGTGTAGCACCTGAGAGACTCCTGGAGGGAAGCAGTATCCTTCTGTGCATCTTGACTTATCGCTGTGGTCTGGAACGTGGTCTGCACGTCCCACTGAAGCAAGAGAGCCCCTTGAGCCCCCAGACTGAAGGCATTTCAGCAAGCAGACTGGGGGCTCCAATTTCCGTGAGACCAGCGGTGGTGAGATGGGACATCTTTCTGCACCTTGCAGCCCTCAACAAGGACAGCACAGGCTTCTGGGGCAGGAGCAGCACATTTTGAAGCCGACAACTCCTACATTGTCCCAAATGGCTTCAGAGAAAGATTCAGCACTGTTGAGGTGGGAGCCTTAGTGAATAACACATTTCATCTGCTTTGGTCAAGCTCCATGGAAATTCTGAGAAGGGATTCATTAATGGGGCGGTCAGAATAATACCTGCAAAGAAATAAGGAACGCAGGACTGGGCAGAAGGAAACGTGAAACCACAATCTCCATATAACCAAGGTCTCAGATGGAACTGGGCTGACCTTCAGGGCTTTCCCAAACTGGGGCCAACCTTTTAATTCCCATAGAAACCCGATTTTGGGTGAAAGCGATCCCTAAAGAGTGGGTATAGACATGTCTCCAGGGACATTTCTGAGAGATGCGGGCTGGGAACCCTTAGCAGTTGACACCTCCAGTAGTTGGGGGATGAGTGCAATTGGTCATAAACAAAAGATCTGGGAGGACCCTTGAGCATCCATCACACCAGTGATGTTGGTAAATGTTATGTGTCAACTTGGCTAGGCGACGATTCTCAATTTGACCAGATCCTGACCTGGTGGTTTAGGTCATATGATATCCATGGTGTGATATCATATGATCAGTTGAAAGGGTAATGTCCTTGGGAGTCCACCTCCAGAATATTCCAAGGGTGTTCAAAAAGTTTGTGGGAAAATTCCATTTGCCTTTTAATTCTATTTTTCCACGAACTTTTTGAGGGCCCCTCATTAATGAATGTTCTGGTAGGGTTCACACTTTCTTTCTTTTAAATCTTCACTCTTCTTGTTGCCTGATGTGTGAATGAATCTTGGGACACAAACCTGCAGAGGGTTCTGGTGAGCCGCTGACCTACAGTTTTTCATCCTGCCAGCCCCCCAATTTTGTATGAGCCAATCTCTTGAAGTAAATTTCTCTCTTCCTCCTTCAGAGGACCCAAACTAAGATGCCATCCATCAATTGAAAATATATTTACTTTATAACCACTATAACTTAGGTACTGGGCTAGGCACTGGGAATACGTCAGTGATCAAGACAGAACGCTGGCCTCAAGGAACTACACCCAATCTATGAGTCTATTCCAACTCCTAGAAATCCTACAAGATGAAGGAGAACGGTCCCAAAGTGTTTCTGTAAGAGTTAAATAATTTATGTCAACTTGAAGATATACAGAAGTGTAAGGGTGGAAACCGATCTTTCAATCAGGTCATAGCTTGATGGCACCTCCTTGGGGTTGTGGCTTTCTCATAAGGAGGGTCCTGGGAACTCTGACCTTTCTCTGCCTTCACCTTCCTGCTTGCTGGCCACCCTGAGAGCTACCGGAGCTCTGCCATGTTTCCACCAAACTTGGATCCACATGACTTTGTACCCACCAGCTTGTGATATTCCTGTATTCTGCACCACAGCATGTGGCTGCATAATTCTGAAGAAGGACTTATGGACTAGTATTGGACTTATGAACTTGAGTTGTACTGGGCTGGGATATATATCTTTTTAATTGGTATATTTTCTTGATACATAATTATTTCTTGATATAAAGCTCTTTCTTATCCATATGTGTTTCGCTGGATTTGTTTCTCTAGTCAACTGAGGCTAACACAGTTTCCAAATCTTTATGCAGCAGACTGCCTCATTTCTTTCCCATGGAGAAGCTAATGAGTTTGAACTACTGACTGGTTAACAGCCCAATACTAGCCTCAAGGTAGTTAGTATTAGATATTGTTGCTATTATTATTTAGGTTTACTCTATCGTGTTTGAGGACAGCTGAAAGGAGCAATCAACTCCACTGGTACCACCCTTCCCGGCATATATGATTTACATAAAAACTGAGAAGGCCTTAGGGAAATGATCACGCTATGTGAAAGAAATGGGATACTAGACCTGATCCACAGGCCAATAATAGACTAACCTGACAAAAAAAGAGGCATGATTCTGAATTGTCTCTCCTGCCAATTGACCTCTAGCCTCACAGATTCTTTAGGTGTATGTGACAAGAAAGAATATGGTGAATTGCAACTTAAAGGACTGTGTGATTAAAATCTCTATAGCCAAGTAAGCATAGTCCCTCTTACAATATCATACCAACCCAGGCTAGCAGGGTAGGTACTCACCAGACGATAAACTCAAGCTAAGGCCATCTTTGCACCTTTGGGCTCCTTACCTATCTCTCCTCCCAGTTTCTGTACTCATGCTCTGAACAGACACTTCCACAGGTCATTGCATCCAAGAATTGCTCCTTTTCTTGGGTTTCATACCATAATGGTGGCCTAATTGCATCCTTTAGCTCACCTCTTGGCATAGCACTGAACCCTCATCTGTCAGTCAGGTCAGAGGGACTGAGTGAAGATCTGGGAGTGCAAGTCTTAACTTCATGGGGAACTCTAATTGAAGGTGTATCGAGAGACACCATTCGTTGAAAAGTCTGGCCCATTCAGCAATATGAGTCGTGTCTCTCCTATTCAAGAGAGCATGGAAGGCTGTAGCAGCAGCAGCACTGGTACTTTGAGCACCTTGACCTTGACTACCATTGAAATATTATCATAGGAGGAGATAGCCAAGCCTGAAGGAGATCCCAAGTGCTGAGAACTGCT
>NW_022103913.1:3506172-3508828 GCF_000313985.2 Echinops telfairi
GGGTTCTTTTTATCAGTTCCTTTCAATCAAGAAAATCCTGGCAGATACAGAACAAGCAGCAGCAGAGGAACAGGAGCATAAAGGCACTCAAGCACAGGTTAGCTTCCCTTTCCTTCCTTCCAGGTTAGGGAATTCACTATCACCCATCGGTCAGTGGTTGGTACTGTGATGGCTTGCGTGCTGCTGTATTGCTGGAAGCAATGCCACCAGTATTTCAAATTACCAGAAGGGACACCCATGGTGGACAGGTTTCAGCAGAGTTTCCAGACTGAGACAGGCTAGAAAGAAAAGTTTAATGATCTACTTCTGAAAATTAGCCAATGAAAACTTTATGGATCATAACAGAACATTTTGCCATATAATGCTTCAGGATGCGCTCCTGGGTTTAAAGGCACTTAAAATACCCACTAACTGCAACAATGGAGTTGAGCATAGCAGCCATCATGAAGACGGTGCAGAATAGGGAAAGATTGCACTGTGGAGATTATGAGGACACCGTGGCAGTGCTGTGGGGACTCACCTGTCATTCTTGAGAAGAAAGATATAGCAGTCTACTTCTGTAAAGATTTACAGTCTTTGCTACTCCAGGGGTCAATCCTATGTGGTTGGCATGAACGAGAGGGCAAAGGGTCTTCTGGTGAGAGATCATAATAAAGTGTTGGGTTGGCCACCTTCTGACTAAAAAATAGAAAAATTTTTAAAAAATCAGTACACTAAAACATATCAACCAATCCTGTCTATTTACTGGTATGACCTTGAGAATATGTTAATAAAATTAGTCGATGGTCACACATATTCTGTTTACATTGGTCAATATGATTTTATTATGCTATTGGTTATATGTACAGCATCATATTGCTTCTTGTACTAGTAGAGAGTAAAAAAATGCCCGTAAGAAACAAATTCAGGGGGAAAAAAGAAAAAAAGAAATTCAGGTGGGGGAGATAAAAATGAGACGATGTCAAGGATTCCAGAAAGGAAAAGTATGTTTGGAGACTGATTGTGGAAGCAATCATACAATTCTGTTTGATGTGATTGAACTATGGAATGACATAGTATATGCAGGAACTCCTAAATAACAACAAATTAAAAGGGATGGGGAGAGAATACATCCAGAAATGCGCTTGGGGCTCGCACTAAACCCTAGCTCCAACTTAAGGACAATTAATTCTTAACATCATGGCCCTGCTCAATTCTTGCCCTTAGGAAGGAAATACAGAAGATATGGGTGCTATAGCAAAATGTGGCAAAATATTTAGATGGTGTCCAGCTATCAGATAAAATAGTATTTGGGATCTTAAAGGCTTGTCTCCAAACAAACTGCCATCTAAGTGAGATATCAACTAAGCCCACATGGAAGAAGCACACTATCAGTGCCCAAAGGATTGGAATCCATAGAATTTGAAGTCCAAGAAGGGATTAGTATCAGAGCCTAAACTGTGAGAATCCAGTGTGCAAAAGATGAGGGATGACAGTAGGAGCCCAAGATTCATTTGTGAAGTAGTATTATATGCTTTCCATTTTTCGGTATCTGAACCCAGGACTGATGAACCTATAGGGACAGCAAGTACCTATATCCTCGAATATAAGCTGACCCAAATATCAGCTGAGGCATCTAATTTTACCACAAAAACCGCATACAAAATGTGCTGAAAACTCAGCTTATACTCGAGTATATATGGTAGAATGCAGGTTTCACGGTGAGGGGGGTATAGTAGTGGTGGAGGGGTCAAAGAGAGATGATGTCAAGAAGTCCATGTAGAAAAAGAATGGTTAGAAACGGATTATATTAGCAATTGTACAATTCTACTTGAGATGATTGCATTATGGAATGATGTGATATATGTATTAAATCCCCATTAATAATACATTTTTCAAAAGGAAGTAAATCCACCACCACTGTTTCTCAACTTTCAACCAAGCAAAAAATAGGTCGATACAATGCAGAAAATACAACTCAATGAAAAAGAAAGCAACAAATCCAGTTGAGAATAAGACTTTCTTAAGTGCTTAGAAACGTCTCCGTCAGCTCTACCCCATTTTCTCCGCTATGGTGCGTTGGGCCCTCCAGAGCTGCCTGCTGAGCCTCTCCCAGAGAGCAGAGTCTGGCGGTGGCTGTCACAGACATCAGTGCTCTAACAGCCCTGAACTTCTTGCTTCCCCAGGATGAATCACTCTTCAGACCTGGGAGTCCCAGTGCTGAGTGATGCCCAAGGACATACAGACAGTAGACAGACAGACTCCTTCCATTGTCCCAAATTCTCCATGACTTCCTTCTGCTCACCTGCTGAGATGCCAAGTTTTCTTATTAAAAAACATGGAGGGAAACTCTTGCTGCATGTATTCATTCACTCATGCAACAAATACTAGTTACATATCTGCTCCATGTCAGGCACTAGGTTAGATTCTGAGGACACAAAACCCCCAAACAGACAGCTCCTGCCCTCAATGGGCTTATAGCCTCATTAAGAGAGACACACACCTGTAAGAACAAAGTTCTAAGGCCTTTTAGGTCGTATGATAGAAATGTGTACAAAGCACAGTGAAGGTGCCAGGCTTTTGTTTTTTGTTTTCCAGTGACCAAAGATTTTATTTCTTTAATTTTTATTTATTTATTAATCATTTTATTGGGGGCTCGTACAATTCTTATCACAAT
>NW_022103913.1:3510497-3529360 GCF_000313985.2 Echinops telfairi
AAACATCCCAGCTCAGTTCAGATTAAGTCCATAAGGCCAATACTAGTTCATTAAGTCCAATACTAGTCCATAAATCCCTCTTCAGGCTCACGCAGCCACATGCAATGACGTAGAATGAAGGAAAATCACAGGCCCGTGGATCCAATGGCAGCGAACACAACTCCAGGAGTCTGGTAGGTCTCTGTCAGGTCTCCAAGTGGTTCACCAGCAGGAAGGGGGAGCAGAGAGAAAGAGATGAAGTTCCCAGGATCCTCCTTATAAGAAGACCACGCCCACGCCCACCAGGAGGTACCATCAGGCTGTGACCTAATTGACAAGCTAGACTCCACCCATAACATCATATAGGTGACATGATGGCACAAAAAAACTAACAATCACACCAGGGGAGTGTGACACTCTGATTAACTGTGACCTGGGTCACTGCTCTCCACATGAAACCCAAGGAGGCGCCTTCTTCACAAGACAATTTGAAGTAAAAATCTAGAAGCCCTAATTAAAAGCCCTAATTTTTTTTTAAAGTGGAAGTTGACAGCAACTTCCAGCCATCTCTGCCCTAGTCCTAGTCCTAGTCCTAGTCCAGGACCTCTGGTACTCCGTATCACTCTGGGAGTTCAGTGCCACAAATTCCTAACAGACTGGTATCAAGCCAGATTCCCCCCCAAAGACTAATTCCTGGTTATCTTACCTGTGAACTGCACTCGTCCCTGGTGTCCACACTGGGAAATGCTTTAACTTGCCTCCCATTGGAAGGCTGCAGCCTAGAGGGAGCTGTTGAGCAGCCACGGATTGGAGAGGTGCAGTCAGACTCCAAGGAGACACAGTTCAGCCTTCGAATCCAGAGTCTCTTTATTCTTTCCTTTCCCACTCTGTCCCTGTGTCTGCCACCACCAGACCATAGATGGTGCTACTTCAATGTTCTGTTTTCATTGTTCTTATAAGTAATAGAAACATTTAGAGATTCTACCTAAATGCAGTGGGCTAGGTCTTGTACTGTGGTGGATTTGAACCAAACTTTTGGTCAGTGATTAAGTGTTAAAACACATGTAGTGTTATTTCTGTTGGGCAAATAGCTGTGAATAGAATTACTGAGTCATAAGGTACATGTACATTTAACTTTATAAGAAACGAGGCAGAGAGGAATTTGATAGGGAGGTAGAGAAACATGTCATCTCTCTGGGGCTTGGTTTCCTCCACAGCAACATGGAAATGATGTCTCCCCTATCTAGTGTTGATCCCAGTGTCAAGGTCAGATGGATAATTTATTCACACCTCACAAAGTGTCACTGTGCCCTGTGCAAACCAAAGGATAGAGATTCTTAGAGGGGAGGTAAGTGAGGACTGAAGGAACCAGAGAAGAAAGGATATAGAAAGAGCTCATCCCTGAAGAGACTATTTATGCAGCCTCAAGGAGTAAACATGAATTTAAAGGACATAGGAAGTTTAGTAATTTTACTTTGAAATCACATTCATGTAAAGGAACTCCCTAACAAGTGATGATGCTCAGAGGGGAGCACCTACACCTGTTGACCAGCAAGAAAGCAGCACTCATGCCAAAGCCAAAGATGACCTGTGTCTTGCTTCAAAGTGTGCTACCTCTGCCTTTATTTAGATCTGCCTGCTGTTGCTTCTATTTTCTACTCAGAAACAACAGCTACCCGATGCATTACCACGGAGTCCATTCTGACTGAACGGGACCCTCTAGCACAGAGGAGAATTGCCCAATAGTAGGATTCCCAGGACTGCAAGCTCTCAAGGAGCAGTTGGTGGGTACAAACCACTGAACCATTTGGTTGGCTACCGAGTGCTTTAGCCATTGCACCACTAGGGATCCTGTTAGATGCATCAGAATAGACCTGATAGCAGCAGGTCTTTGCTTTTTCCTCCCCTATGATAAGATAAAAATAAGCAATGCAAGAAATTGAAAAGAAAAGGGAAGAAATGCAGCCATTTTCCAAATAATAGTTTATCCTGGTATAGTAAAAATCTAAGATAATCATTGAGCTTTCTCTTTCAAAGAATGTTCTAGTTGGCAAAGTGATTGCAGCAGCTCCTGTGTTGCCCTCAGCCTGGGAGGACAACCGCTTTCTCACCTCCGAATCTTGGCACTTGCTACTCCCTCGCCTGCAGTGCCTTTTCCTTTCACAAAGCTGGCTCTCTTGTCCATCAATTCTCTGCTTAAACACACCACTGCGACAAGGGTCCCTGGTCACCCAAGTCTCTACCACAGCACTCTGTTTTTATTCTCTATATAGAATTCCCTAGAGAGTTATTACCACTGCCAGATTTTTCCATGGTATTGATTCTCGCTTCTTTACTGTCCACCTAGAGTGCGTGTCCACAAGAGCAAAGGTCTTTGCCGTAGTACCCAACACCCCCACTGCCTAGCACAGTTTCTAGTACATAGGAGGAGCTCAATCAATATTGGGTGGATGAATAAATGAGATCACTGCTTAGAAAAGGGGGAGAGGAAGGGAGGGAAATGTGTTGAAGTATCCAAGCAATTACCTTATCCAGAATAAACCAAAAAACTCTGAAAGTGAATGGGTTTAGAGCTAATTGGCAAAACCAGGCTTTCTGCCATCCGGGGCTTGCGAGACAGTTTAAATTAAACTACAGAGAAATTAAACAATTCCATTGTGGTGACACCTAGGTCTGTAACTGAGGTTCATATACAGCACAATTAGGAACTAAAGAATATTTTTAGTCATGTAAAAATTACTCAAGTCAAAATTAGTGTGATCTGAAAAGCAAGGTTCTAGTCATGAATTAAGCAGGAGGACTAATGTAACTAGCTGTACAATATGACACTTGATCAAACTAAATACAAAGGTATTTTTGATATTAAAACACTGATCCATCAGATTTTTAATATAGTAAAAACTTCCAAAATACCTCTGTAGGAAGAAGTTATCAACTTTAAAAAAAAATCTCCCCTGAAGGCAAAAGTTAATCTCTGGTTTTCTTTTTATTTTAGAATATATATTTTTATATGTACTACAAGTTATTTTAGCTTTACTTAAATAAGTAAAGATTTAAGAATTAAGATAATATGGTTTTATTTCATTCAAAAAATTTGAATTTAACCTAGCTGGAAATCTCGTTTCCATGAGGCAAGGTCTAAATCTCACATGATGACAATTCTGGAATTGTAACTGACTGAAGACGTATCTTTTCCACTGGGCTTTAAACACGAGACGTGGGAGGAGCAAGCTAAGTCTGGGGAGCATACAGGAGCATGACCTGTGTTCCCTGGGGTCAACAGAAGAATAAACAAAGAAGGGGAAGCAGTGACAGAGCGAAAAAGACATATGGAGAGGAGTTGCCATATTAAAGAGAGAACAATAAGCATTTACTAAAGTAAAATTAATTATTTTGTTTAAGTATTTGCAAGGGAGAAGCTGCTTGCCTAGCTAGCATCCCAGCCCAATTTAGTTCAATGGTGTTGCTCGGTGGCTATAAGGTATAGTGACACTATCAATGGGGATGATACCAAAATGACTAACCCTAATACTTTTTGTTTAATGTTTTAGCACAAATTGATTACTTTTTACAAAACATCCTTGAAGTACAAACATTCTTCGTAAGCCCAGCTTAACATGCATTAATATACTTAGAAGGTTAAAATACTGTACTAATTTAATTTTTGAATTTTCTAATGTACTCAGGTCAGAGCATTTTATTATCCATTTAAAATGATGCTTCAAGTCATGTGGTTTTGCCTGCATGCACCATAAGCATGTAGTTTTGTTTTTACTGTTTCCAGTGTTTCTATAGTCATTACTGAATTCTCTAATTCAGTGCAGAAAGATTTTCCAAAACAATTTTCTTAGTATTCATATAACCAAGATGGATCTGCCACATTGAACACTCATGACAGAAGTCAAGAAGAGCTGTGGGATGATATCAATAACATTGTGCATGAAGAGAGCAGAAGGTCATAAAAAGGACAGGAAAGAAGGAAAAGACCAGAAAAGTGTCTAAAACTTGTTCTTGAATTTATAAATGCTAAGGCAGTGGGAAGAAATCACGGATACAAGAATTGAACAGAAAAATTCAAAGGATAGTTCAGAAGGCAAAGTATTATGATAAAATGCGCAAAAACCAAAAGGGAGCAACATGCTTCATATCTCAAGCTGAAAGAACTGAAGAAAAAACCCAAGTCTGAAGTTTTCATATTGAAGAGTTCTGTGAGCAAATACTGAGTGATGCAGGGAGCATTAAAGGAGGTGGAAGGAATACAGTCCTTGAGCCAAAAAGAATTGGTTGGCATCCAGTCACTTCTAGAAGTACCATACAATCAAAACCTAATGGTACTGAAGGAAGAAGTCCATGCTGTGTTGAAGGTATTAGTGAGAAACAAATCTCCAGGAATTAGTGAAATGCCAAATGAAATATTGTATAAACAGAGGCAGTGCTGTAGGTAATCGCTATTCTTTGCCAAGAAATTTGGAAGACAATTACCTGGCCAACTGATTGGAAGAGATTCATATTTGTGTCCATTCCAAATAAAGTGACCCAAAGAGTGTGGAACAATATTATTCATATCTCATACAAGTAAATTTTTGCTGAACATTCAGAATTCAAGATGAATTAAGAAGAGCATGTGGCACGAGGGGTATTATTGGCAACATTGCATGCCTCTGGCCTGAAAGCAGAGGCTCTAGGTAGAAAGATGTTTACTTGTGCTTTATTGACTAGGCAAAGACACTCAACTGTATAACTGTGGATAACATCGAGAAGAATGGGAATTCCAGAATAATTTATTGTGCTTATGTGAAACCTGTACAGAGGCCAAGGAATAGCTGTTCAAACAGAGCTGCAGAATTTTAGGTCAGATGTGAGTCAGGATTGGATCCTTTCACCATACTTAACTGTGCTGTAGGAGGAAGAATGTGGCATCAGGATCGATGAAGACTTATTAACAACTTACAATACGCAGGTGATACAACCTTGCTTGCTGTAAGCCAAAAGGACTTGAAGCACCTACAGATGAAGATCAAAGAATACACCCTTCCCTATGGATTACACAATGTAACAATAAACAACATCATGACAAATAGAGAAAAGATTGAAGTTGCAAGGATTTCATCTTGCTTGCATCTACAATCAATGTTGATGGAAGTATCAGCCAAGAAATCAAACCATGTATTGCACTGGGCAAGATTACTGCACAGAACCTCTTTTAAAAGTGTTAAAAAGCAAAGATGTAACTTTGAGATCTAAGGTGTACCTGAGCCAAGCCATGGTATTTCCAATCACCTCCTGTGTACGTAAAAGCCGGACAAGGAGTAAGGAAGACCATAGAAGAATTGATGTCTTTGGATTCTGGGGTTGTCAAAGAACATTGAAAGTACTATGGACTGCCAAAAGAACAAACAAATCTGTCTTCGGAGAAGTACAGACAGAATGCCCCTTGTAAATGAGGACGGTGAGACGTGGTCTCTCCTACTGGGGCCATGTTACCAGGAGAAGGACATAAAGCTTGGTAAGAGAGGGTCAGAGGAAAAAGGAAAGCCCCTCAAGGAGAGTAAGCGATACCGTGACTACGACAGCGGGCTGAAACATAACAGCAATTTTGAATATTGACAAAAAGAGTGGGCAGTGTTTTGTTCTGTTGTCACACAGGTTTTTAAGAGTTGGAACTGACTCGATGGCCCCTACCAACCACATATAAACTAAGACATATTACATGAAAGCAATTTATAATTATATTTATCACCTATCATTCTATAATTAACATTTTAAATAAATATTACTAAGAATTCTGTATAGTCTGTTAATGGAGGAGGTTAGTGGGCAGTGGGGTACGGTGTGTGACACCAGGACTTACTGCACTGGTTGATGCCCACCCTAGTGATGTTACCGCTTTAGTTTAAAATCTAATCTCACATCTGTTTTGGTTTAAAATCTCTCATCTGCTTTAGTTTAAAATCTAATCTCTCATCTAGATTAGCACTATCCAATAGTGGTAGCTATTGAGCAATTGAAATGTTGGAAGATTTTATAGTGGGCAATGAGGAATGGAATGACTTTACTTAGTTTAATTTAAATTCATTTGCATTTAAATAGCTTTACATAGCTAGTGGCTACTTTATTTGGGAAGCATAGATATAGATAATTAGTTAAAGTATGCTGATATTCTAACTAATGGTCTGGAACAATATTAAATTAATGAATAAAATTGAGCTAGTTTGGGGGTCGGTAGAGATTCAAGCTTGAGAAATATAGAGCAGAGCAACAATAAAAGGTATCTCCTGATTGCATATTTTATCTAATTTCTCACATTTCTCATTCAGGAAGTCAAGAAGCACATTCTCTTGTTTGCCTAGTGTTTTTGCTATATATATTCCACCACTAAATCTTAATTTGAAGCACCTACCTGAACACTTATAATTCAGTCCTTTAATCCTCAAAAACTTTAATTAACTGCTACTTTTGGTATTTCAAAATTGTCTTGATGGTAATAATGTTGAAGGTGGAAACTTATTTATCCAATATGCTTCTAGCTCAAATATTTTGAGTTGTTAAGTTTTCAAACCCTCTAGGGTCATCCTTCATGTAATAACCATCTGGAAAGGGTTCGATCAAACTCAGTCCTAATGATTTTGAAGATAATCCTGTCCTTTTGTAGTTTTCTTTTTTTTTTTTTTTGGCTTGAACTTTCTTTTCCTGTGCTACAAGTTTTTATTAGCATTGCTAATGATTTCTTGTTTTGTTTGTTTGCTTTTTCAGCTTTATATTGTGGTGAAATGTCCATAATATGACATTTATTATTTTAAGTGTATAATTCCGTAGCATTAAGTATCCTAACAATGTTGTTTAATCGACACCACTATTTCTAGAAGCTTTTTAAAATTTTGTTTTAAGAAGCGGTGTTTGTAGGCCCAGGAAGGGCTGTGTAACCATCTAGAAGCAGTAGGTGATGCAGTGTACCCAGCTATCTATTTAATTCTCTAGCTGATTGGTTTTAGGTATTGGTTGCCAGACAAGAGGAAAAAGGGCTTTGAAGCCTTAAGCACTTTGGGAAATGCATTGTTACAAACAGCCCCAGTAAAATTTCAGTACAGTTGGACTTCCAGTGATTTGCCCAACACAACATAGTGACCTCACAGGAGAACTGTAAGCACACAGGTATGCACTGATGTGAGTGTCCCAAAGCCAAATTCTGGCTGCAGGTCGTCTTGACAAGGAGGCAGCAGTCAAGTGTCTCTTCCACTTCCACCTATACTCAAACTTGAACATAATGTTGCCTAAGAAGATAACACTCCAAAATCCTTCCGTGCAACAAAGAGCAGAAATAGAGCGGTATTGGCCATTTTGAATCAGGCATAAAAATATGGTTTATTTTGCCAGGAATAAGAAAGTCAAGGAGAATGGCATCATATTCTTCATCAAAAAGGACATTTCAAGATCTCTCTTGAAATACAATACTGTATATGATAGGATAATCTCTATCTACATACAAGGAAATTCGATCAATGAAATTATTATTCAAATTTATACACTAACCACTAAATATAGTGATGATGAAATTGAAGATTTTTACCAACGTCCCTAGTGTGAAATTGATTAACATGCAGTCAAGATGCATTGATAATTACTTTAGATTGGATTACAAAAGTTGGAAACAAAAAGGAAGAAACAATAATTGGAAAATGTGGTCTTGTTGACAGAAATGAAGCTGGAGATTATATAATAGAATTCTGCAAGACCAACTTCTTCTTAGCAAGTACCTTTCCTTAGCAACACAAAGTGAGACTACACATGGGCTTCTCCAGACAGAACACGAAGCAATCAAGTTGACTTCCTCTGTGGGGCGAGATGATGGAGAAGCTCAACATCAGCAGCTAAAACCAGGCCAGCGTCTGCCTGTGAAACACCATCAATTCATATGCAGGTTCAGGTTGAAGCGGAAGAAAATTCAAACAAGTCCATGAGAGCCAAAATATGAGCTTGAGTTTATTGCACCTGAATTTTGATAACATCTCAAGAACAGATTTGACACAATGGACACTAATGACCGAAGACCTGAGGAGCTGTGGGATGACATCAAGAGCATTATACGTGAAGAAAGCACAAAGTTCATTAAAAAGACAGACAAGAAAGAAAAAGCCAAAGTGGATGCCAGAAGAGACTCTGAAACTTGCTCTGAATCATAGAGTAGCTAAGGCAATTAGAAGAAATGATGAGATCAAAGAGCTAAACGGAAAATTTCAAAGGGCAGCTCAAGAAAACAAAGTATTATAATGAAATGTGCAAAGACATGGTGAGGAAACCAAAAAGGAGGAGCACCCTCAGCCTTTTAGAATGCAAAGAACAAAACCAAGCCTTGAGAGTTACAGTGCTGAAAGATTCCATGGGCAAAATACTGAGTGATTCAGGAAGCATCAAAGAAAATGGAAACAATACACAGAGTCACTGTACCAAAAAGAGCTAGCTGACATTCAACCATTTCAAGATAAAGCATGGGATCAAGAACGAATGGTATGAAGGAAGAAGTCCAAGTTGCACTGAAGGTATTAGCAAACAACCAGACTCCAGGAATTCATGAAATGCTTTAACAAGCTGATAAGCACTGGAAGCACTTACTCATCTATGCTGAGGCATTGGGAAGACTGGTCAACTGACTGGAAGAGATCCATATTTGTATCCATTCCAAAGAAAAGCAACCCAACAGAATATTCAAATTATAAAATGATATCATTTAGATAATATGCAAATAATATTTGGCTGAAGATCATTCATTATTGGTGTAATGGTACATTGACAGGGAGCTGCCAAAGGTTCAGGTCAGATTCAGAAAAGGATGTGGAACAAGAGATATATCATTGCTGATGTCAGATGGATCTTGGCTCAAAGCAGAGAATACCAGAAAGAAGTTTACTTGTTTTTCATTGACTACATAAAGGTATTCAATTGTACAGACCATAACAAACTATAATTAGTCTTGAGAAGAATGAGCATTTGAGAACACTTCATTGTGATCATGCAGAAACTGTACTGTGCCAATAGAACAAGGGAATATTGAATGGTATAAAATCAAGAAAGTTGTGTGGCAGGGTTGTATCCTCTCACCATACTTATTTAATCTGCATGCTGAGCAAGCGACTAGAGAAGCTGGATTATATGCAGAAGAATGTGACATTAGGAATTTTGGAAGTTCATTAATATGCTATGATATGCAAATGACACAACCTTGCTTGCTAAAAGTGAGGCGGACTTGAAGTATTTGCTGATGAAGATTAAGGATGTAGCCTTCAGTATGGATTACAACTCAATGTAAAGGAAAGCAGAATCCTCACAACTGCACCAAAAGATAACATCTTGATAAATGTAGAAAAGTTTGAAGTTGTTGAGGATTTCTTCTTGCTTTGGATCTACAATCGATGCTCATGGAAACAGCAGTCAAGAGATCAAAGAACACGTTGCATTGGGTAAGTCTGCTGTATAAGGTCTCTTTAAAGTGTTGAAAAGCAAGGAGGTTACTTTGAGGACTAAGGTACACCTAAGGTACACCTGACCCAAGCTATGGCATGTCAATAACCTCATATGCATGTGCAAGTTAGACATTGCATAAGAAAGCCCAAAAGAGAGACACATTATGGTGGTGATGAAGAATGTTGAAAGCACTACGGACTACCAAAATAACAAACACTTCTGTTTGGGAAGTATAGTCAGAATGCTCCTTAGAATGGCGGGACTTCATCTCATGTACTTTGGCCACGATCCCATGAGAGACCAAACCAAAAAGCCAACTCACTGCCATCCAGTCGATGCCGACTCACAGCAAGCCCATAGGACAGAGTTGAACTGCCACTGTGAGTTTCTGACATTGCAGAACCTTAAGGGAGTCAAAAACCCTGCCTTTTTCTCTTGGAGTGACTGGTAGTTTTGAGGTCTTGGGGACCGAACCCTAAGACATAACCCTTATACCACCAGGGCTGGAAAAGGACATCGTGCTAAGTAATATAGAGGGGCAGTGAACTAGAGAAAGACCCTAGGGGATGGATTGACAATGTCTGCCACAATGGGCTCAAAGAGGCAGGGTTTCATTCTGTTGTACATAGAGTCACTGTGAGTGGGCACCCACAAACAACTACATAGCAGCTATAGGATCTGGGAGAGGCCTTCAACTGAACATTGAACCTCAGACTCAGGACTTGCCAGCCTCTGCAATCACACAGTCACTTCCTTGAAATAAATCTCTCTATATACGTTCATATATAAGTGCCACTGATTTCACGTCTCTGGACTAAATCTTGTGGTTTTAATGCCTTTGCTTGCAAATAATATTCATTTGTAGAAGACCTTTTAAGTAGTTACCTAATTTTTCAAAAGCGATAACTTCTAAGCCATCTTGCAACTCAAAACAAGCTAGGCTCACATGGGAAATACAAACTCTTATTCCAGGTGTTTAATGAGCAACAAATGTAAACCTTTTTCTTTAGGAACAAATAAAGGGATTCTGTATTTGAATGGGGGCACATTTGTCTGCTCTGCCAGTGATTGGAATTGGTTTCCTCAAACAGCAGTTTAGAAGAGCTATGAGCAAAAGGTTACAGGTCAATGGAGTTAAGGTAGGAAAAGATCTACTGTCTTCTCTTGGGAAAGCATTCTGAGTCGATGTGGACCTCAACTTCTTACAGTAATGTTGACACAGGAAAATCCTTGTCATCATTCATCTTCTTTATTGGTAACTTTTCCCAAAGCAAAAAAAAACCCCAGAAGGACTTGCAATTAAGGCAAATTCTGCAAATCTCTGGATATAATTTTTTCTTCGAAGAGAGTCATTGGAAAGGGAGTGGAGCTAAAGTGGCATTAGCATTGTCTTCGGGTGGAAAAATTGATTTCCTTTCTTCTTTCTTTTCTTCGTATTTTCCAGATTTTATATAATGAGTGTGTATACCCTTTATAATTTTTACTTCAAAAAGAAAAGGGAAAGAGGATGGCAAAAGGAAGTCCATACAACTTAAAAGAGGTCATCAGTTTGTTTTCTGATGCGGAGCCCTTTACTAACGGAGTTTTGAGACTCCATTAGTAAAGCAGGCCTAGATGTTCCAGGTTTGTCTGAGACAAATGGGATCAAGCTGGGCTGACATTCTGCTACCCCGTGCGTTTCTTGCTCCAGACTCATGGCTTCTAGTTGGCAGCTAGTCTTGGTGACATTCTTCTCCTGTTCAGGGGCCCAGTACTTCCCCAGAGGTCCTATTGCATTACTATTGCCTGCCTTCCAGACAGCTGCCAAAGTTGATATGACTCAGGGTTATGAGTAATAAACACTGAGTCCAGTTGCGACCGCCAGATGCTTTGACAACAAAACGCACTCAACTTAACACACACACACACAACTCATATCAACCCTCTGAGACGCTATAGGACTGCCCTTGAGGGCTTCCTGCAGAAGGCCTAGTAATTGTGAATGGCCAACCTTGCAGATCACAGCCCAACTTGTAAATAAATTTGAGAGTATACCTAACAAATACAAAGATATTATGCACAATTAGTAGCAATCATTCTTATAGGCAAGTGCGCACACTCAAAGGTGTTTAAATTTTGATTTGGTATTGTTGGATGTCAACTCTAAAAGGTTGTGTTCATTGTACTCCTAAAAAAGAAATCATAGTCCTCGTCATCATACATTAACTACATCTTGAAGTTTTCAAAATAGTTTTGGATGAACACTTGTCCTTTACTTATAAGTCTTCTGTCTTATATGTTAGGTTTTCCAATCAAGTCTTTTCCACAGGTGTCAGTAGATTTGTTTTATTGGATTTTATCTTGAAGACCTTTCTCCACATGGACGGTGGGTAGCTTTTTTGCACTGAAGAATTCACCTCCGTCTTGCTTTTCCTTTCTCAGGAAAACATTCACTTTATACCCTGTTTCCAAGGAAGACAAAGTCTCTTTCTCAATTATCTCCTGTTGATAAAGTCCTGGAAGAGCTCCCTGACTGACGTCTTTGGACTCTCCTCTCTCTCTCTCTCTCTCTCTCTCCCTTAGTGGCTGGAGCCAATGCGAATGGGAAGGGTGTATGACAGATGCCCTCCAACTCCGTAGGTGGCAGCAGAGATGCCTGGGTTGTGGGCAGGGATGTGGTGGGGTTGGGTTTCTCGGTGCACAAAGACCTGTGAGGCGCTCTGAGCAGTTGTGACTGCTGTGAGTGCTGTGCTTGCATCCGGGCGCACCTGGGGTGACCGCGCTAGCAGCCAGTTTCTCACTGATCCTTTTTGAGTTGAGGCTTAACCCTGATTTTCTGCAAAGGAGCCTTGAGAAAAACCTTGAATTCTCTTCATGATAATGTGAACTGCCAATATTTTTAAGCAGTTCTTCTTGATCCAGCCTGAGTGGACCTCATTGGTCAATGCTCACAAGCAGCAAAAGCCATTCCCTCCCAGGAAAATAGCCCAATCTTGAGTTCTTGGGGAAAAACAAAGACAAACAGGATCTACTACTTTCTCCCTACTGTATGCTTACAGTTCTATGTATTTTAAATTTGATAGCCTCTGAATTCTGAAAATCCTTGAACACAAAAATATGTATTGATAGAGCCTGTGTGTAAGAATTCAAAGATTACAGGATTTCCTAAATTGATGGCCCTTAAGAAGCAGATTTCATAAAAGGTATTGTCTTCATGACAGTGTTACTGTCATAACTCTATCCTATTACATTTTCCCAGACAAAAGAACATGAGAAAATTCTGGTTTGATAACGCCGAAGAACAAAAGACATTATGGAAATATCAGGAATGATGGTTCTTTTGTCATTGATTTAGGCTGCATATAAGAATTTCCACATAATTGCTTTCCAGAACATTTTGATTTCTTTATTCATTTGTAACTGTGGCAGTTACATAAAATGTCAACTTGCAAAGGGGTGGAGTCTAGCCTATAAATCAGGTCACAGCCAATGAGGCCTCTGTGTGGGCATGACCTTCCCCTGAGGATTCTGGGAACTCCTGTCCTCCTTGGAGGTGGGACACACACTCTCCCTATGAGGTATTCCTGTTGATAAGCCACATGGAGCCACACTGCTGGTGCCAGAGCCCTGAAGTTAGAGGAGCCATGTGGATACCCATGCCAGCGCTGAGATGCTTCCAGCTCTGAGATGCTTCCACTGCCACTCGATCCACAAGACTTTCCACCAACTGGCCTGTGATCTTCCTTCATTAGGCATCATTGCATACGTTGTGTGAGTCTGAAGAGGAAGTTATAGATTGGTATCGGACATATAGGCTACTGTTGGACTTATGGACTTGATCTGGACTGACATGGGAATTGTATATTCCTT
This sequence comes from Echinops telfairi, assembly GCF_000313985.2. Lineage (NCBI taxonomy): Eukaryota > Metazoa > Chordata > Mammalia > Afrosoricida > Tenrecidae > Echinops > Echinops telfairi. Next base: position 3,523,785 of record NW_022103913.1, read on the forward strand.
AATATAATATTACTTTTTGATAGAAAGTTCTGTGTTAACACATATGATTGTCTATGAATTTGTTTCTCTAGTCAACCCAGACTAACAGAGTAGCAATTACAAATCTGGAGATCTCATGTGCTACAGGGGGAGCAGTATTACATTCATGAACTTCCAGACCAAACCTAAGTTCCAGTTAGGGCTCAGGGTCTCCAGAAAAATAAAGAGATCCAAGGATAGCATCCAAAGCCCCTCCCATTAACTCCTCTCCTGCACTGTCCCCTCCCCTATAACCTGAGGCACTGCCCAGAATTGGTACTCATGAATCTTACAAGATAACTGGAGATTGTCTGTGTCTGAAATGAATTGTATTGGAAAAGATATTTTAAAATTGACTTAAAACAGACTCCACAATATCCCAATAAGTAGTGCAAAAAAATGTTTGATACTTTTATCTTAAAACTGAAAAGGAAAATTAGAGAGTTAAATTTATTTTGTTTGAGCAAAATTATAGTTGTATCTGCAATTATGTGCAAATTCTCATAATGAACAGAGAATGGATTGAATGTGGATTAGTTTTTAATCATAATTTTCCTGATAAAATGCATTAAAGCAAACTACAAACATCTGTTCACTCTTCACTTTCATGGCATGATGTAAAAGTGGTGTGGTAAGGGTGTCTGACTTCTGCTAACTTCACATAGGGGGATGAGATAGGCAAGAACCACTCTCAGCAGCACCAGCCCAAGGCTTATGTCTGTGAGGCAGAGTTCAGACATACCTTCTCTCTCCAACCTTTTTGCCAATTCTTACAGCAACCATCCGTCCATGGCACTCAACTTCTCTGATGGGTTTTATAGTCTATTGCAGTGGCAGCACAGAACTGAACAGACAAGACTCGTGATTATGGGGCTTATTGGGGAAATACATGCCGGGCTCAGGAAAGATCCAAGACAAAATGTTTTATTAAAGCAGCTTCAATCATGGCTCTCTTGGGCCCTCAGACCCTGGGCATAGCAAAGTAACATTTGACTGGGCAAATGTTACAAAGATTGGTAGCTCCAACAATAGGTGCCTAGAAGGGACTCACTCTGCCAACAGGCCTCCTGCCTGAAGGTGGTCGGCTGGGCCGCCCACTGTGCTGTCTGTGCCAACCTCCTGCCATAGTTTCTCTGCTGCTGCTTCTTATGGTCACCAGTGTCATAGCTCTAAATCGTGGGTCTAGGCAGTTTCCAGATTAGGGCCCCCAGGTTCAAAGGATGAATTCCACTCCCATGTCTTGTTCCTAGTGGTCATCAGGCTTCCCTTCCTGCTTCGGGATGGCTCCTTTTAAGCATAGCAGGATGGCAAAACTGACCAATCTCCTCACTAGGGTTCCATAAACTTTATTTGCACCATCTTGCCACCCCCAGAGGGTGCCATGCGCTTTACTCAACTTATTAGTAAACTATCCAATCCCTTTGAATGGCCAAAAACACCTTATTTGCATAACCCCACACAGTCATTTGGTAGGAGTTACAAAGAGTACGTGCTGAGTGATTTGTCGCACTGCACATTATAATGTCAAAGATAGCTTTTTCGGAAATATGGGATTCATCATTTCCCCACAGGCTTCTTTACTACTTTCACTTTCAGAATTATTATTTTTGAAGGGAGTTTGGTCAGCAATCTTATTCAGATTCTTCCTTTCGGTAGTTTACTCAAATACTTCGTCCAAGTCTTCATTTGTCATGCTAACCTATTATTTACATATTTCTCCAACACGCCTGCATCCATTTCATGAAAAGCACATCAGTCACAAGCCCAACACCACCCTGTGGATCGCATCTGCATGGCGTTTCCAGACGATGAAAGGCTGATGAGGGGCTTGTCTGCAAAGAAAATACTGAAGTTGCCAGGGATTTTGTTTTACTTCGATCCCAATGAACACGCATGGAAGCGGCAGTCAAGAATTCAGTGACTTATTGCATCGGACGAATCTGCTGCACAAGATCTCTTTAAAGTGTTAAAAACACGGACGTTACTTTGAGGACTAAGGTGTGCCTGAACCAAGCCATGGTGTTTTCATTACCCCATATGCATGTGAAAGCTGGGAGCCAAAGGCAGACCAGAAAAATCCTAGCTCCAATTTATCAATTAGTTCTTCCCTCAGGGCCCTGCTCTATACTCGCCCTCAGGAAGGGAACACAGAAGGTATGGGTGCTATAGCAAAGTGTGGTGAAGAAATGAGACAGTGCCCAGCTATCAGATAAAATATCGTCTGGGTTCTTAAAGACTTGTTTCCTAATAAGCAGCCAATTAAGTGAGATCTCAACTAAGTCCACATGGAAGAAGCACACCAACATCAGTGACCCACGAATGGTAAGTCATATCATCTGAAGCCGAAAGAGGGAATAGTACCAGAGCCTAAATTATGAGATTCTGGTTTGCTGAAGGCTATGGATGACAATGAATGCCCAAGATACATTTGTGAGATCTACACAGGAAATAAGCCTCCAGTGATGTCCCTCGAGTCATAATGGAGGGATGGGGATCAACTGGTTACCAAACAGAGTGTATTGGAGCAATGACTATAGGAGATCAAAATGATAAACCTGACTTGAAGGGTTAAAACACTGTCACTTGATCCCCCTTCTGATACACATTGTGCCTGTGTATTTTCTCTCTCACTCCGTGCGTGTGTGTGTGTGTGTGTGTGTGTGTGTGTGTGTTTTCACATTGTGGTTTATCTCTGATGTATTTTATCATTGTGGGTAGCCCTCTTGAATTTTTGTTAAATGTTTTAATTTTTTTCGGAATATGAAAGCCAGGATTGATGAACCTTTAGAGACAAGTAGAATAAGCATTCCTGGCAAGTACAGTGGGGGAGAGGGAGGTAAAGGACCACTGATATCAAGGAGCTCAAGAAGGAAGAGAATGTTTTGAAACTGATTGGGGTAGCAATTGTACAATCCTGATTGATATGACTGAACTATGGAATGGCATTATTAACTCCCAATAAAATGGTTTTTTAAAAATAGGAAGTGATGCATTTGAATTATGGTGCTAGCAAAGAATATCAGAAGTACTGTGTGGACTGCCAGAAAGACAAACAAGTACAGTGGGAAAAGTACAGCCAGAATGCTCCTGTATTAGTCTGGGTACTTTGGAGAAACAAATCCACAGCAACTCATGTATAAGAGAGAGTTTTATGCAAAGAAAATGTGCATCATGAAAACATCCCAACCCAATGCTGCCCAAGCCCACAAGTCCAACATTAACCCATGAACCCAACACCAGTCCAAAAAGTCCTCCACCTCACAAAACAGAGGCAATGATGCCAACTGCAGGAGGAAAGCTGAGTCAGTGAACAAATAAGCATCTCAGCACTAGCAGGGGTCTCCACACGGCTGCTCCAGCACCCAGGGCTGCATCGGGATAGATCCATGCGGCTTCTCCTCGGGGATGTCTTGTAGGAAGTCCATCTTGCAAGCTAAAGCAGGGAACTGCTAAGGCAGCTGCACCTGATGTAACCATCACAAAACAAGAGACCCGAGAACTAGAAAGGCGAGGCTTCACCACCCATTTATCCCTCCGCCTTTCAACCAGCACCACATGTGATTATTGGCCAGGCTGGCACAATTAACTAACTCAGCTCCTTAGAAACTGGGATGACAAAACTTTTTCTCAAATATTTTATCAGGAAAGTTCAGTCCCTGGATCAGGACATCGTATTTGGTAAAGGAGCCGGTCAGTGAAAAGGAGGAGAGCTGACACCAGGGAGGGCTTCAAGACGAAACGCCAGAATGCTCCCTCGAATAGAAGATGGAAAGACTGCCTCACAAGCTTCAGCCTTCGTATCAGTTCCCAGAACAGTTATCATGCTTGGTGAAACAGAGAGCGAAAGAGAGGAAGGCACTCAACAAGGTGGATTTACGATTGTGTCAACCACAACTGGGAAGATAGTACGGGACTGGGCAGTGTTTGTTTTGTCACACATCGAGTTGCTATGAGCCAGAACCAACTTAAGGATATCTCACAATAACATTAAAGGTGAATGAGCTGACCAGTGACTAACCAAAAAAACAGTGACATAAGAGCTAAGGTTATATTATATTGTGTTAATATTATAGCAGAAATGCTTGGGAGACTCTAATTTTACAATTGGTAAGTTCATTGATGAATATTTCATAAACCATGGCTTTCTCTGTGTAACACGGTGACTGTAGACTGGATTATGTAGACTTTGGATAATAAGGATCGCCTCACTCCTACTCTATCCAGGATACTTTTGTCTTGGTTACCTCTCACTTCTCTAGGAGTCCTGCTAATACAGTAGTTATGCATTGGGCTGTGAACTGCAAGATTAGCAGTTCAAGACTTCCAGCTGCTCGTTGGGAGAAAGTCTACTTCTGTAAAGAGTTGTGGTCTCAGGGACCCACAGGGATAGATCTGTCCTCTCCTATAGGGTCGGTATAAGTCAGAATTGCCTCAATGGCTGTGAGTTTTCTCCCACTGTCTAGATTTCTGTGACTGCCGGCCCATCACAACAATTCTCAAGTCTGTATTTCAAAACCCCGGGAATTCATCTCACAGAGCTGAACCTCAGATTCCACTTGGGCCCACCTCAGTTTCAGCACATTAAGTCTTTCAGGACATTTAAGGTTTATGATTTTGGTGAGAACTGTAGTTCCAAGTCAAATATGTATTTCTAACTGCAAATCATATGGCTCCTGGTAAATTCTTAAAATCATGTAGTGAATTCAATGTGTCTCTGATGTCCCGTCACCGCAACAGCAGACTGACTACTGTGAAACACAGACTCTGGTGAGAGATTAGGAACAGTCACCAGCTTATACATTAAGAAAACATTACTTTATATTTCTAGTCACATCGTTGTTGATCCCTTTATACCTGTTTAATATTTTGTATTTTATTTCAATTTTTTTACTCATGATTATGGGATTTTATTAGGGAATTTAGCAAGTTATCAAGAGTTAGGATCATAAAACAATAAGAATACCATCTCTTTTCCACAAGACATCTCCTCCACTGGTAGCTAAGGCTCTCTCTTTCTCTGGTCCTGACTGAACCTTTCAGTCACACTGTCCCTTAGCCTCTGCCTCTGGGTGTGTGTTAAGAATCCCACCCAGTGTCTTGTAGCTTCATAATCTAGGCACGGCTCCTCTGCTCTGTTTCATGATCCCCTTACCTCAGACTCAGGTGTCGACATGATACTGCTGCCTCTGCCACTTTCAGGCTCTGCCAGAACCTCTTATTCCTGGATGATTCCAGAAATCCTTCCTTCCAATTCTGAGATGGCTCTTTTAACACTCAGAAAACTGTCAACCCAAACCAACAAATCCCCTCTATTACTGTTTCACGCAACTTCTTTGCACTGTCCCACCTAATCTTTTTTTTTTAATCATTTTATTGGGACTCATACATCAATTGTGCAAAGCACACTTATACATTCATTGCCCTCATCATTCTCAAAACTCTTGCTTTCCGATTGGACTCCTGGAATCAGCTCCTCATTTTTCTCCCCTCTCCCTCCCTGCTCCCCACTCCCTCATGGACCTTTGATAATTTATAAATTATTATTTTATCATATCTTA
>NW_022103913.1:3530570-3532103 GCF_000313985.2 Echinops telfairi
CCCCCTCTCTTCTCCCACCTCCCACTCTCTCATGGCACCACCACCACCACCACCACCCCGGCACATTGGTTTCTTCTCCACATTGTTTATCCAGCCTATCTTATCTAGATAGATCTGCAGAGATAATAATAAAATTGCGGATGGCCTGGACAGCACCAAACAAAGTGGCACATAAGAACATGGTGATGACGGCAGCAACACCGACAAACTAACAAACAAAAAAGCCACTGACATACAAAATCTAAAAGAAGAGAAAAAATAAAAAATAAATAAAAAGTTAAGAAAAGAAAAAAAGAAACGCCTGTTAATAGTTCAAGGTCTGTTTGTTGACCTTTAGGAGTGTTTTCCAGATGAGTCTGATGGGGTGTCACGCCTGGCCCCAAAGTCCATACTCCCTCAGGACCTCCTTGCTCTGCTTCCCCGGCCGCTCTACTTAACCCCCAGGGTTTTGTCTCAGTCAAATTTTTAATACTTAAGCTTAGTTCTAAGAATAAAGCCTTTTTTGGCTACAGAAACTCTAAAAGAATACCGAAAGTGACTGAGACGGGTATATAAATGTTAGCAAGGGCATCGATGGAACCTGTCCTCTGTGCAAGAACAAGTTCTGTGCACAACACTTCCCATACATGCTGTCATTTATCCCATTTCCTCTTCACAGCAAATTCATGGAAGATTACTGTTTTCTCAAATTACGACTGAAACAACTGAGGCTTAGAAATTAGATAGTATGACCAAGGCGGCACCGTAATGGTGGCATTTCCCATTTTCCACTCTTATGAGTGGAACTGAAATGCTCATCTTTAGATTCCAACCTGTGGCTGTATGCTTGGTTGTTGCCTTATAATTGATTGCATGTGTTTCTGTATCCCACACTCTGCCGACCCTGTTCTCTGATCTTGGCTCCTTTCTCAGTTACCCTATCTGCTCCAGGCCTTCAGTACTCCAAAGCTGCATGTACTCCTCACCCCTTGTTTCCTGATTCTCCTCCTTCCACAATAGGAAGAAGTGAACCCGAGCTTCTGAGACTTTGTAGTCAACCCATGTCTTGTCTCTTTGGGCAGTGTCATTCAGTGGCCAATGCGATCAGGTTGGAGTTATGGCTGTACATGCATTGGGATGGGCACCAAGACAGGCTATCTCCAAAAGGCCTGGGTGATGCTTGACAAATGACATCAATCACCAAAACAAGGGGACAAACCCAAAGGGAATATTAAAGGAACTATGAGAAGAGTCCCCAGATCTCTGGCACTGTATACTCCTGGGCCACTGGTACCAGGAAGGGCTTCCCAGGTGCACTCAATGAGAAGTACTCAGTTAATGCTCAACCCTCTTGCTCATTCTTGGGTTCGCCAAAGCACATGAAACATTTAGAAGACTTTTGTGGACTCTACTCTCTAACTTTTAAAAGTCTCACCCAATAGCATTGAAAACACTTTACAATGTATCCGTATCTCACATTAAGTATAAATATGAATTAAGCCAAGAAGTGCCACTCACTAGTTGCCATAATATATATCATATTTATTATATTAT
>NW_022103913.1:3532748-3538414 GCF_000313985.2 Echinops telfairi
TTTGTGGATTGGTGTTGGACATACGGGTTAATGTTGGACTTGTGGGCTTGGGCAGCACTGGGTTGGGATGTTTTCTTGATGTGCACTTAACCTTTTTATAAAACTCTGTCTTATACATGAGTTTCTGTGAATTTGTTTCTCTGAAGTACCCAGACTAACACACCATCCATGTTTCTAAAGAGCTTTCTGGCTATATTTTATCCAAAATAGATGTGCTGGTTCTTTACCAAAATCATAGTTAAAAGCCATCAACTCTTCTACAGTCCTCTTTTCACATGTATGTGAAGTGATTGAAAACCCTGGCTTGGGGCTTAAGTGGACAGCAAATGTTTTGAGAATGATGAGGGCAATGAATGTATAGGTATGCTTTATGCAATTGATGTATGTATGGGTTGTGATAAAGTTGTATGAGCCCCTAATCAAATTATTTTTAAAAAAGAAAGAAAGAAAACCCTGCCTTGAGATATGCACATATTAGTAGCCCTCAAAGTGACATCTTTGCTTTTTAACACTTTAAAGAGGCCTCAACAGATTGCCAACTGCGATGTATTGAGTTCTTGTCTGCTGCTATGGTAGGTATTGATTTTAGGTCCAAGTAATATTTTCTTTGTTTTCATTATGTTGTCTATTGGTCTGGCTTGGTTTCTTTATGTTGAGATGTAACCCATCCTGAAGGTTGTACTCTTTGATCGTCATCAGTGTTGCAATTCCTTTTTGCTTTCTGCCACCTGGATGGTGTCATCTGCAGATTGCCGGAGATTAGGGAGCTCTCCTCCAGCCCTAGTGACACATTCTTCTTCATATAGTTCAGTTCTTAAGATGACACGCTTCCCATACAAAGTGAGTAAGTGTGGTGAAAGGATACAGCCTGCTATAAAACTTTCCTGATTTTAAGTCATTTTAAACCTTTTTCTGTCCTAAGGGCGGGCTCGTGTTATTCATAACCTATCAGGATCCAGGATTGAAATAATGACTTAACATAGTCAATAAAACACAAGTAAACATCTTTCTGTTCTTCTCTGCCTTCACCCAGATTTATTTGATATAAGTAATAATATTTCCCATTCCACATCATTGAAATCAAGCTTGAATTTCTGGCAGTTTCCTATAGATGTATTGCTACACTGTTTATGAATCATCTTCCCCCAAATTTTGGTTGCATGTGGTATTAACAGTATTGTTAGATACTTTCTCCATTATGTTGGGTTACGTTTCTTTGAAATTGGCAAATAATGGATCTCTTCTGGTTGGTTTGACAAGTAGCTGTCTAGCAAAACTTTTGACACGGAAAAGTGAGCACAATATCCATTTATTTGGTGAAGCATCTAAACTGGAAGTCTGTCAATTCCGGGAACCTTGTTTCTCACAATGCCTTCTTGCAGCTTGAATTTCTTCTTTCAGTACCATTGGTTCTTGATCATATGTTATCTTCTGAAATGATTGAACATTGACCAATTCTTTTTGGAACTGTGACTCTGTGTAGCCTTATGGTTTGGATGCGAGTTCATAGAAAGTTTAGTTTTTCATTCAACAATTTGTATACATTTGGTTTTGTGACATAGGATGGATTCCCACAATGTTGTAACATTCCTATAACTGTCTCCCTATGTTTGAATTTCCATTTGTCCTTCTTTTATGCCCCTCCTTGCCTTCTGTGATTTGGTTTGGGGAAAATGCTGTTATTTCTGCCTCATGTGTTAGATTTTCCTAATGATTACGGTCCTCCTCAGTGTTACTGCTCATTGTATATGCCTGTCTATCATTTGGCAGAAAGCTTATCCTTGGAGTGGGTTCATTTTTAGGTTTGAAGGCTGTCTGGGTCTGCAGTCTCAAGGGTCCAACCAATTTCCATCAGCCCAGTTAGTTGGGTCAGTTTTATAATTTAAAAGTTTGCTCTGTACGTTTTTCTCTCTGACTCTGTCTGCTGACCTTGTGGCTCATAGCCCAATGCGTAACCACTATGCCAACAGGGCTCCTGATAGTATGTCCAAGGCCCACGAGAAGAAATCGCTCCATATTCACTTCTAAGCAACGTTCTAGCTGTGCTCCTTACAAGATAGATTTGTTTGTCCTTCGGGCAATCCATAGTATAATCCATATTCTGTTCCAAAACTATAATTCAAATGCACAAATTCATCTGTGGTCTTTCTTATTCATTGTCCAACTTTCGCATGCAGGGTTGTGTATGTAATAGTTTTGTTTTCTTTTACTCTCATGCAATTGTAATGTCTTTCTCTGTATTTGTCATGTTGTGCTGAACTCCTTCTCACTGCAATGTCTTTCCTTTTACCAAAGTTAATAAATACGTGGTTAATACTCTGTGTTAGTCTGGGTACATTAGAGAAACAAATCCACAGAAACTCATGCATAAGACAGAGTTTTATATAAAGCTTAAATGCACATCAAGATACATTCCAACCCAGTGCTGCCCAAGTCTACAAATCCAACATTAACCTATATGTCCTACACCAATCCACAAAGTCCTCCTCCATCTCATAAAACAATGATGCTGACTGTAGGAGGAAAGCCAAATTGGTGAACATGTAAGCATCTCATTGCTGGCAGGGGTCTCCACACGGCTGCTCCTGCACCCAGGGCTGCATCAGGGTAGGTCCATGCGGCTTCTCCTCAGGGATGTCTTACAGGAAGTGAGCCTTGCCAGCTGAAGCAGGGAACTGGCTAAGCCAGCTGCACCCTGGTCCGACCATCACAAAGCAAGAAACCTGATAACTAGAAAGGTGAGGCTCACTGAGCCATTTATCTCTCCGCCCTTCAATTAACCCCACATGTGTTCATCAGCCAGCATGGCACAATAAACTACCTCATACTAAATACTCTATATTAATAATGTTCCCTTTTACCACTCCCAACCTTGATGGCCATCACGGAATTTTCTTTTTGTTGGTGTTTAAATCTTTTCTTGTGTTTTTATGATAGTGATCTGGTTTGTCCTTTTTACAGCATAATGTCCTCCAAGTTCGCCCACATTGTGAGGTGTTTTGCAGATATTTTGTTAATCTTTAACACTGCAGAGTATTCTATTGTGTGTATATACTACAGTTGTTTATCCATTTATCTGTTGATGGTCACTGAAGTGGTTTCTATCTCTTTTGCTATTTGTAAAAAAATGTGAAACTGGCATCTGACCTCCTCTAATTTCATAAGCAGGGAAGAATCATCAGCTTCAATCATATAAGGCTGATTCCCCTGAGCCAGAGGTCAGACTTGCTCTACCCTCCAACCTTTTGCCATTTCTGATACCTCTGCTTCCCTGGGCACACTCTACTTCGCTGCTTGGTTTGATGATTATTTGCAATGGTCACATAGAACTCACAGACAGTACACACAGTTACGGGGCTTGTTGGGGAAGTACCAGGTTACTGCTCAGGTTCAGGAACCTTCAGAGAACAGTTTTATAATCAGAACAGCTTCTTCTCAGCTATGTCCACAGGCATGCCCCTCTCTGCTTCTGCCCCACTGGGACAAGTGTTCAAAGCACTTTTAGTGTCTAGGCACTTCACTCCACCGGCAGATCTCTTACCTGAAAACACTAAGCTTTCTCCGTCTGTGGGCTGGGAACCCACCACTCTGCCCCATTACCAGTCTCTTTGTTCTGTTGCCTTTGCTCCTGGTGTTTCTCTGCCACAGTTGTTTGCTGTGCCTGGTGTCACCATTCTCTGCTCAACTGAGCAGGTTCAGTGCCAAAATCTTGGATCCAGAGGATACACTACTCCTGGCTCTTCATTTTGATGATAGTGAGAGCCCATTTCCTGCCTTGAAAAGTCTAATGGGATGACAAAACTGACCAATACCCAGATGGGGGTTCTATATACCTCATTTGCATGATCCCATAACCCATAAGGGTGCCACACATCTTATTTACAGTATTAGCAAGCTAGCCCTTGCCTTCGGTTGGCCACAAGCACCTCATATTTGCACGGCATCATCAAGTGATTTGGTGGAAGTTACAAAGACTACTGCTCAACTCACTAGCCTCAAGTCAATTTCAATTCATAACAACCCTATAGGACAAGGTAGAATTGCCCCTTGGAGTTTCCAAGCCTGCAAATCTTTACAGGAGCAGAAAGCCTCATCTTTCTCCTGAGGAGTGACCGGTGAGTTTGAAATGCTGACCTTGCGCTACCCCACCAGGACTCCTTAGGAATAATAATAAGTAATTCATCGCACCACGTCCTTATGAACAATGCCGCAATGATCACGGCATCCATAGATCTCCTATTTCTGCAGGGTATAGATCTAGGAGTGAGACGGCTGGCTCTCATGCCATTTCTGTTTCCAACATTTCAGGAAGTACCATATCATTTTCCACCGTGGTTTTCTTAATTTAAATTGCATTTTTTTAAACCTATTTGCAGTTCTAATCTCTACACAATTTCAACCACATTTGGTGTTTTCGGTGCCGGGGTGAGATAATGCCTAATTGTGATTATGACTTGCATCTCTCTAAAGGCTAACGATCATGAGCATTTCTTCATGTGCTTTTTGGCTGCCTTAATGTCTGCTTTGGTGAAATGCCTGCTTGCATCATACCACCCAGTTTTTAAATTGATTTGTTCATCTTTTTTGTTGAACGAGACCTTTGCTTTAGAGTGTAAATTATGGCTTTTTAATAAAATAATATCAAAACATTTAGCTGTTGGATAGCATATTCTCCAAATGGGTACAAAACAACCAAGCATGGACTTCCCTTTTTGCTGTTCTTAAGCAATTTTTATTGGGTTGAGGGTGTAACTTTCAGGATATAATGTAGTTGCCAAATTCTGTCATCCTTTTTTTATTAAATGTCATGCAGGGTGTGGTGCCTTTACAGATTTTTTTTTTAGTTGTAGCTGTTAGTGTTTTCCTTCTTTATTTTTAAAGGAATGGTTAAGTACTGCGACCCCAGGGAAGTTCTTGTTTGCATCTTTGGTAGGGGCTTCCACACTCGGTACTAAAGGTCAGATGATTCAATGCAGCTTGTGTTCAAACATTCAAACACTCGCCTAGAGTGTTTATGTTCTTAACACTGTAAACTTATTAGAAATGAAGTCTTGATAAATAGTACTTTCACCCTTCTTTCCTTGGAAAGGTGAAAATAATTTGGAAGGAACAGCACAAATGGGGTATTAAAATTGTTATAGCCCATGGAGTGGTGTAGTTACTTAAAAATCTGAATTATCTGCTGAATCCAGTTTCTTATTGTTATTCCTTTATTCATCCCTAGTTTGGGGAAGTATTAAAATCATTTTGAACACACACACACACTCTCTCTCTTTCATTAAATAAAGGAAAACACAGATTCCACAAGATTGGAATTGGTACAACTCCTTTAGGATCAATGAAATGTCAGCAGCGAAATCCTCGGTTCAGAATCTAGCATGCGATGTTGGGATTGGAGGATTGCGGTTCTTCATTCTTACTAACAATTCACTCGCAAATCACTTTTGGAAACATGTGTAAAGCCCCTCGGTGAAGCTTACACACCCGTGAAACAAAGGAATCACGTAAGAGTGGCGTGTGTGTGGCGGGAATGAAAAGGTGACACGATCCTTTCTGCTCTCCCCTTCCTGTCCTTGGATCTACGCGTGTAGGAGACAGAAATGATGGAGAACCTGGTGTTTTCCAGGGTCCCGTCAGGGCTGGTGCTTTTTCTTTCACTCCAGGGA
>NW_022103913.1:3539090-3541270 GCF_000313985.2 Echinops telfairi
CGGTTCTCGGTCCGCTGCAGGCTCCCCGGGGACCCAGCCGACCGGCCACCACGTGGCGAGGGCTTCCCCTAACTGGGTGCCCCGGGCGCGGGGGCTGCGGGAGCGCTGGGGCCCCGTCGCGGGCTCTGGGGCCCTGCTAGTTGCTCCCCCCCATCGGAGCCACTGTGCCTCGGGAAGACCCTAGACGGCCGGAGAGGCAGGACCGCCCAGTGGAGCATCGCCCCTTCCACCTCCATCCCGACGAACCGCCCTTTTTCTGTGGGAGGCTCAGCGACTTTCAGAGGGGCGGAGACGCCGAAATGACTGGAAGTCAGCTAGCAACAACCTATGTACGCGCGTACAGATAAACTTAAATAATGTTGTGTTACTGCGATGGAGACAAGCTAGCAGATGGGCAGAATACTTTAGCAGGCTATAATTTAAATATTCGAAGAGCTAGCAAGTTTCAGAACCCTGGATCGCAGGCACTGACTAATCAACTTCCTGAGGTTAATCAATATTGACAATCGATAGTTAGACTGTGTTACAAATGAGGTGTCCGTCCTTCTGTTATCTCCCCAGACGTGTTTACACCTGTGGAGGCGTTTTTACTGGAGAGTCTGGATTTATTGGCAGCGAAGGCTTTCCTGGAGTGTACCCTCCAAACAGCAAATGTACTTGGAAAATCACAGTAAGCATTTGTTTTAAGCTGTTCTTTAGGAAATGGGTATTGGAAACTGCGGACCGCTGCTGCGTTTCTCCAATGGCGTCAGGATTTGGGTTAGGGGCCGATGCCTGAAATAGTGAGTGAAATGTTGGAATTACCTCAACTATTCGGGAAATTTTTATTAATAGCTCTAGTAGTGTATTGCATTAGCGAGTGGAAAGGGCGCAAGATAAATGCTTAAAGGAATAGAATCTTAAAACAGACGTGCTTCTAAAAGCCCAGCCTGGCTCGGTTGAGCTTTCTGGATTAAAAATTAATGCTATTTTTCAGTCAAAAGCCTTTTTTAATAACCTGTAGAAGCTATTTGCTACTTGTGCCTTACATAAATGTCTCCCATTGGGAATAGGAAATCAAAAGTAGTACTTACCCTTGACTACTTTATACTCATTAGAAAAAGAGGGGGGGAGGGGAGCCCCGCTTAATGTTTTTGGGTTGAAACCACCACTGCAGCAAGCTCAGGTTCGAGAATGAAAATAGCCTAAATAAATAAATAAAGCCCAAATAGCAAAGCGGAGCTAATAAATTGCTGGTTAATAATGGCATAGATAATGCCGAGTCAAGAAGGTCGAATGTAGACAGTCAGCTAAAAAATGTAGTTAGAGTCAGCTAGATTGAGTCGTCCTCTTTCCAGCCAATGGAGCACATATACTTCTGCGTTTTTAAAAAATTTCTAGAAATGTGTTTGGTAATTGGACACATGGGTTTGTGGACACCTTCGTTCAGCCAGAATCAATCTGTGTACCTGCCACCGATTAAGACTTTAGAAAACAGCTACCCTTTTATTGTGCACGCACTGGGTGTCAGGCACTGTGCCAAGCAATTAAAAAGCATCATCTCATTGACTCCTCAAAACAACCCTATTAACTCCATTGTATGGATGAAGAAGCCGAGACTTGGAACAAGATTGTAAACTGACCAGGCTGAATGGGTTGTGAGCCCACTCTTGCAGAGACATCCCTACCAGGGTAGCGCCATTTGGCAGATACTGTCCTCTCCTAGTATAAGGCTTTGCTCGTGTATGCAATGATACCTTCCTGAAACGATCTATCACCTGATAAACTGCCTTGAAGTCCATCACATTACTACAGCACAGGGGACAGGGAGAGACTGAGTCATAGAGCATGGCTTTGAAATAATCGGTTGTAACATTAATGGGAACTAAGGCTCTGAAACAAACAAAAGTATTGCTTAATTTTTATATCACAGTTATGTGTTAGTTGTAACTAAGCGGCTCTACATTTAAAGTAGGAAATGGACATTAATAGTAGAGAGAGATCCTGAGTCCAGCAAGCAGGAATTTGTGGTTGGCTGGGTGTGGGGGGGCATTTCAGGCAGTATTCGTATGGGTGAAAAAACAGTCTGTATCAGATCTCCTTATTTAACTTCAAAAGGGAAAGGAGAGAGAATCAGATAGAAATAGGGTTTCTGACTCCTAAAGGCCAACGATCCTGAACTAACTACAAGCTTTTCTTTC
>NW_022103913.1:3542789-3551096 GCF_000313985.2 Echinops telfairi
TGTTTTGAGAATGATGAGGGCAATGAATGTACAAATGTGCTTTACACAATTGATATATGTATGGATTGTGATAAGAGTTGTATGAGCCCCTAAAAAAAAAGAAATAGGGTTTCTGGAGCCCTAATAATTCGTCCCATAGGTTTATGTAACCTAATAAAGTATGGAGTGGATAAGGAGCCTAAGGTTGATGGCTAATAGACAGAGGTCAGATAGTCCTCCCCCTTCAACATTTTACCAGTTCTGACACCAACTCTCTCTCTCACAGTACTCTCCATTTCTTTGCTGGGCTGGACACTTCATTGCAGTGGCCACACAGAACTCAAAGACCATAGTCACAGTTCTGAGCTTATTAGGGAAGTAACAGGTTACAGTTGAGGTTTAGGAACGTTCAGCATACAGTTCTTTGGTTAGGGTAGCTTCTCAGCCTCAGAGCACTCATTCTCTTCACTGCTCAGGTAAGTGTTACAAAGTTCTGTGGCCCCTCCAATAAGTGTCTGGAGACACCCCACTCCACCAGCAAGTCACTCCCCCTACCGGAAGTCACTCAGTTCTGTCCCTCCGCAGGTTGGTATACTAGTCGCCTTGCTCCAAGGGCTGGGAAGCACAGCCTTTGATGCTGGTCAGCTGGTTCTGCTGCTGCTGTTTATCTGCCACACTTGCTGGCTTTGCTCTCCATCTCTAATGTTACGTCAAAGATGTGAAAAAGGTGAAACTATTTGATACAGATTAGTAAGTAAGTATAAGTAAGCTTGAGCTTACTTTGCCTTTGGGTAATCTGAGATTATATGCCACCTATCATGCCCACATTCCAGAGCCAGCAAAAAAGAAGGGAGGGTGTGTGTGTGTGCGCGCGCGTACGCATTAGCCATGTCTCCTTCCTTCAAGGACATTTAAGTTGCACACAACATGGGCACTTATACTTCATTGGCTAGTTCTTGGTTGTGCCCAATCCTCACTGTAAGGAGGGCTTTATTTCAGGTGGCCATGTGCTCTGCTCAAATTCAGGTCTTGTATTGCTGTGGAAGGAAGGGAAAACCAGCAGATAGCGAGCAGTCTCTGTGACATATTTGTTTGTGATAATCCAGGCTGTCTGGACTAAAACTTATGATGTTAGGATGAATGACAAATGTTAGCCTTGTGTGTAAAATACCTGTGTTTGGAAAGCACAAGTAATGCTGAAGGAAGGACTGCCTCATTTGCTTTCGGAAAGTTTCCGTCATTGTTACTCTTAGGGCTGCCCTGTTATTTCTGCATGTCAGCAGCTACCCAGAACTTTCAGAGGACCCTAGGTCATTCTTGTGGTTAGAATTACCACCTCACCAGAATGTTCACAGGTTCTCAGTTCTACATCATCATTTCTACATCAATCCCATAAACTAATTTCAGTGAGTTTTAGTAAATCAACTAGGTTGCGCAAGCATCACCATAAAGACATCCCCCAATAAGATCCTCCATGTTCCCTACCTCACCGACCCCCACCTCCCACCCACTGCTCTCCTTCCTGCCTAGACTGATTTGCCTTTCTGAATGGTTCACATAAGTGAACCCCCCCGCCCCCCCCAAGTATTATGTGTTGGGCTGCTGACCACGAAGTAAGAGTTAGAAACCACCAGCTGCTCTGTAGGAGAGGAATGATGCGTTCTACTCCTGTAAAGAGTTAATGTCTCAGAAAACCACAGGGGCAGTTCTACCCTATGTATCGGCATTGATTCGATGGCAGTGAGTTTGGTCTTTGGGTTTGGACCTTATTTTTGAAAAGCATTGATCACTTCTTGATCTTTTCTTCTTTACTTAATTATTTAAGTACTAATCACTTACATCTCCAAACCAGGTGGCTAGCCTCATGAGCGCAAGGAGCACATCTGCCACAGGCTGCCACGGCCCTGGCAGTTCCAGTACAGCGTGAGTCCTCGGCAGCATCTGCTGGACTAAGGCGAGAACTTGGTTCTCCCAGCGTCAGTGGAGCCACAGCACTCCTCTCTCCTTAGACTCTCTAAGGGCTGGGAACCCCCTTCTCTTCATCACTTACTCTGAGAATCCAAAGAATGGGAAGAAGTTATTTTGGTGGTAGTTGAACAATTTGATAAAGTTACTACAAATACTTAGATTGTACATATGGGATGGATGACTGTATAAAACATACCTAAGTAACGTAACAGATGTAGAGTAGTGGGATAGAGAGGCCATGGGAGTGGTCAGGGAGGGCCTCTCCGAGGAGGTGGCCGTGAAGCTGAGGCTTGTTTGATCAGGAGTCAGCCGTGTGAAAGCCTGGAGAATAGCAGTTCAGGCACAGAGACCAGCTGAGGTCCTCCAGGTGTGAATGAACGAGGTAGCTGTGGCTGGTATTGAGTGGAATGGACAGCAGGGAGAGGTGAAATAAAAATCTGAGCAGGATCCAATAGCCCCCAGGAAGGAGTTTTCTTTCTTTCTTTTTGAATAAGACTCCACTGGAAGGTATAATACAGAGGAACAAGGGTTTCCGATTTGAAAAGATCATTCTAGCTGCGAGGTGGAGGATGCTGTCAAGTGGCAGTAGGGGAACCAGTTGTGAGGCTGTTGTGACATCCAGAAGGGGGAGGATGATGGCATGGACTAGGTGGAAACAGAGATGGAGAAGTGTGGTCTTCCCAGCTCTTCTCAGTGTGGTTAGGATGGAGTGGCACCGGCTAAGCGGCCGGATGACTCCAGGCCCTGGGCTGTCTCTTGGCCACCATTCCAGACAGGGCTGGCTTCAACCCAGTCTTATCCAGGGCAGTTTGTAAGTCTTTCCCAAAGCCAGCTGATCCATTTCCCTTCTCCTGCGGTCAGTGTCACTTCTCTTAAAACAGCACGGTTCCTCCCCCCAACTACCAGGACCCCAATATTGCCTTGCAGACCTGGTTAGACCAGATGATGCACAGCAGTACAGATGGGAATTAGAAACGCAGGGAATCTAGGACAGATGAACCTCTCAGGACCAGGGGTGACAGTGGCGATACCAGGAGGGAAAGGGGGTGAAGAAAGGGGGAATGGATCACAGGGAGCTACATATAACCTCCTCTCTGGGGGATGGGCAGCAGAAGGGTGGGTGAAGGGAGACGCCGGACAGTGTAATATAAGATACAATAATAATTTATAAATTATTAAGGGTGCATGGGGGAGAGGGGAGGAGGAAGGGAAGGGGAGGGGGGAAAAAGGAAAATGAGCTGATTCCGGGAACCCAAGAGGCAAGCGAATTTTGGGAATAATGAGGGCAACAAATGTATAGATGTGTTTTATACAATTGATCTATGTATTGTGATGAATTGTATGAGCCCCAATAAATTGATTAAAAAAACAAAACAAAAAAAGAACAGCGCGGGACCCTGGAGATGGGAGAGAGCCTCCGTGTGGCCCTGAAATTTGAGTTCCTGGAGCTGAACAGAAAAGTTAAGTTCACCTGCCTCCATTCCATTCTTCCAAGCTGGTCATGTGTTGAGGGTTTCATTAAACTTTGTATCTTTATGGGGACAGCCTGGCTTTACCATCTGGGTGCTGTAAGAGAATTCCCAGGTGGTCAGCACTCAGCTGCTAACTGAAAGACTGGTGATTTAAGTCTATTCAGAAGTGCCTTGGAAGAAAGGCTGGTGACCTAGTGCAACAGAATCAGCTATCAGAAACCCTATGTGTGATTTCCCCGTGACACACATGGGTCACTATGAGCCAGCGTCAACCGAATGGGACCTAGCTTGGTTTACACTTTTTTCACACCACATTTTCTACCTGGGAGCACACAGGTGAATGTGTACGTGTGACAATACTGGACTTGGTGGGATGGAAGTACAGTGTAGAGTTTGGAAATTTAAATTTCCTTAAATTAGAAGCCTTTAACATAGCAGTTTCTTTTTATATACTCCAGAGCTGTACTCTCTAATATGCTGTCGACACTGCTGCTGCTGTGAGGTGCTGTTAAAGGACACACTGCTCGGCCCCGTGGCATCCTCACAGCTGTTGTTCCGCCTTAGCCCATTGTTGCAGTCATTGTGCCAATTCATCTTGTCAGGGGCCTGCCTTTTTTCCCGTGTGTCTACTTTATCAAGCATGATGTCCTTCTGCAGGGACGGGTCTCTCATGATAATATGACCAACGTCCTTGGGACAAAGGTTTGCCATCCTTGCTTCTAAGGAACATGCTGGCTATTATAGTGATGTCACCGCTTAGTCCAGTTGTGAGGATTTTGTAATCCTTACCGAAGGCTGCAATCCCTGATCTTCATCAGCAAGAGCTTCAAGTGCTCACTTTCAGCAAGCAAGGTTGTGCCCTCTGTATATCGCAGGTTGTTCAGAAGCCTTCCTCTAGTCTTCAGTCCTAATGTGGGGAGCGGATGGGGTCAGAGTGTGGTTAAGCAGGTCTGGTAGGTATGGTGTTTTGAAAAATGGTTGCTAGTCTCCTAGGCATTCTTAGAAGGACACAAGGATTGGATTGAGTCAAACAAGCAAGCAAACAAACAAACAAGAACAACAAAACACTGTAATTGATTTAAGCCTGAGAACCAGAATTGCCAGTTCTGCCAAACTCTAGAGCAAGAAATGAAAATCCAAATATTGACCTATCCTCACCTGAGCTTCACTAGAGCTGACAGAAGTCCCCCTGCAGATGAACCACATGTCAAAATGAGGACGGTTGTGTGCAGGAGGCAGTAAGGGATTCCTGAGATCCCCAGAAGAATGGACACAAACATCAAATCGGTGTGGTGCATTCACTGTGCCATCTGCTGAAAACATTTACGAAAAGCCTGCTGGGTGTGCTGCCAGGTTCTGGCGGTATAGGAGCTCCTGGGAGGTGTGAGCATGGGGTGACCTGCTGTGATATGCGCCCCAGACTGGGAGTGGAGAGCCCTAAGCTACCTTCCACTTTGGGCTCCAAGGACACCCCTGGTGCAGAGATTACCAGGCCACTGTGGGCCTGAGGGCACATCCATTGCAAACGAAGTCAGCTACCAGCACGCATGTTCCCTGAATTCCTGATCCACATGCTCACCTTGCCATTCTCTAGTAAGACCAGAGATTTCGTATTGAGTTGACACAAAGATGGGAGGTTTCTTTTATTTATTTTAACAAAAATACACATTGCTTGTGAAAGCAATTCTGTTCAAAATTTGGCTTGGGCTACATATGGTATCTATGTAAACTGAAACTGGAAGCCTAGAACCTTCTGAGAACTTTACTTGAGCAAGTGGATGGGATTTGCTATTTTTAATTATTTCCTAATTTAAAAGAGCATGCTAGACCATTGCTCTGGTTATCTAACAGAAATAGCAGCAGATGCTATTCAGAAAGTGCTGAAAAGTTGGGCTTAATGTACCAATTGCTGTTTGTTTGTTTTTTAATCAGGAAATCCATGTATGTGATCTCCTGGTTACAAATCATTATTGTAATTTTAAGATATTTGTGTATTGTTCACACCCCCCATTTGTTTCCAAAAGATTTTAAAGGGTCTGAAATTAGAGTGAAAATCATTGAGATTTCAATTACTATTTCCATTCTAAGTTTGGCGTGGAGAACATCAACAAAAACTTCAGCAGTTTAAAATGTGGTATCAAGGTCCCCCTATCAGTGTATTATCTCTTTAGCTCTGAAGCAAATAATGTGGGAGCGACAGAGACTCAGACATTTGCCAGAATTGGAAAAAAATTATGGCAATGAAGAAAAGCAGTCCTTTTAAATCACAAAGCAGATGTCACATTTTCCCTCATTTAGCTACTTCATGCAGAAGGAAAAAAGAAAATTATCATACAAAGTCTTTCAAATTCCTTCATTAAGGAATGTACTATCATCTTGATAGCTATCTATTTTTTTTCTCTCTTCAAATGGAATAAAATATACCTGTTACTATATAGGTCATTGATCTAGAAATAACATTTTAGGCATGCCATCAATTATCGTATCATTTTAAATTTGCATTCAAATAAATGGACGATTTCATTTTATTCTCACCCAGTTCTATGAGATCAGTAGCTAGACCTGGAGATCTGCTCCCATAAAGATTACAGCCTATTAAATCCTGTAGGGCAAGTCTCTATCACGTGGGGTCTGTGAGGGGAAAATCCACTGGACAACAAGAGACCAACAGCCCTTTCACCAGTGGAGGATCTGAGGTCTGAAGAACTTGTGTCTTGTCTGACAGCATGCTTCTGAACAGTAGGAAAGACCAGGGACACGATGGCATTATTATGTATTTATGCAACAGGTAAACATTCACTCTGTGACCAGTGCCTATTGTCTAAAGGCACTGGGTTCGACCCTGAGAGTGAAAGGAGATATGGCTATCCTCTGTCCTCAGGGAGCTTTCAGTCTTGACAGGAGCATCAGACACGTGTGTAAATCATTGTGATGCTCACCGTCCCCAAACCAAAACCCACTGCCAAAAGTAGCCTTCAGTACTGATTACTTGAAATACCTTATTTATATTTTGCTTAATTCTGAAAGCCATAGATTATTCAGGATGAAGATAATGATTGCTCATGTAAAGAGAAGGTATTGTGATCCAATTTTCATCTGTGCATCTCTTAGGCTTAAGAAGCTGCTGCTGTGTCCCTTTCTGTTTAATAACGTTATTTTCACATTGATGAGACAGTAAAAGTGGATGCCAATTCGACAGCCTCTGCGTGTACAATTCAGTGAAGTTGATCACTTTCAAGTTATGCACTTTTTCTCAGTTTTTTCTTCTGTGTCTTTTTCTAGACCTTATTTTATATCACAGGGTTATTTTACATGGCCAAGTATGCACAGTCAAACCCACTGGAGGTATTTCTCTAGCATAACCTTGGGTAGTTGCCCTGCTCATGTATGTTGAAGTCCTCATACCGAGTCCACCTTCCAGAAGTCTGATTACATTTGAATCCCATTCACATGTAGTTCAAAGACAAAGTCGATGAAAAGTATATAATTGGTATTTATGTCTTCCCCCAAACCTCTATACGGCTTCTTGGAAAGTAAGTAGCAGTGAGGGACTGGCAGGGGAGTGAGAAACTTTCAACATACAGTGATGCACTAGTAAGATCAGTGGTAAATGCCAGGCGAAGTAACAAAACTTTGCTACTAAGGTTCCCGTCCATGCATGCACTGGCTTCTTCCAAACAAGAACAGTGCTTGAACATGTCTGTGATTAGTGGTAACTGAAGACAAGTTCTCTCAATAATGCACTTGGCTTAGCCTTGTTTGGTGTCTTTAAAAAAAAAAAAGTCCAATTAAATGAATGATTTCCCAGCCTGTGTGTTGCCCGTTCGCTTTCGGAAACTAGTGAACGTGGTGTCAAAGGCGCAAAGTAAACACCCTGGCAGCCACGTTCTGCTTTTGAATTCAGTTTCTTTGGCATCTGAGCTGCATAAGGAACAGTTAAAAAAAAAAAAAAAAGAAATGAATGATTTCCTAGGCAATCTAAGTTCATGTTGGGCAACTTAAGTTCAAGGCACAGAGGTCAGCTAAGAAGGTTATGATGTCTGGTTTTTGTTTGTTCGTTTGTTTGGGTGATTCCGTGGAGGAGCTCTTGATAGATTTTCTCAAAGGACAAAGGACAATCATAGGGGTTGACGAGGAAGAACTTTCAGAAAAATTGCATTGGTGAGAACTAAGCCGGGGAAGTTGTCTGGAGGGATGTTTTCTATCATGACAATGTACCAGCTGCTCATTCTTCGAGGGTAGCAAGGACTGGCCATGAGAATTTTATGGAGAAACTTTACCCCTTCCAGCTGGCAGCCCTCATCATGATCCTTCACATTTCTTTTTGCATATGAGCAATTGATGGTCTGTTCCACAGTTGGTCCCTAGCCTTATTTGGGCTACTGATACTGCATTTCTCTATTGTCTCTTCCCACAGATGTAGTAAATATGGTTCCTGTGTATTCCATCAGGCAAGGCCCATATGTTTCTGTTGTTGGTAGTAGGGGGCGGAGGGAAGGTGTTTGCAATGAAAGTTCTTGGTCTTGCACAATTCTGTCATGGGATTTCCAGTTTTGTTTCTTTTGTTTTTAATTTGTTTATTTTATTTTATTTAAAAAATAAACATACAGTTTATATATTTTAAATATAAACATAAAATTATTGGGGGCTCATACAATTCTTATCACAATCCATACATATGTCAATTGTATAAAGCACATTTGTACATTCGTTAAACGCATCATTCTCAAAACATTTGCTCTCCACTTAAGCCCCTGGCATCAGTTCCTCATTTTACCCCCCTCCCTCCCTTCACCCCCTCCCTCATGAACCCTTGATAATTTATAAATTATTATTTTGTCATATCTTACACTGTCCGACGTCTCCCTTCACCCACTTTTCTGTTGTC